>NC_056744.1:1331088218-1331388218 GCF_019279795.1 Protopterus annectens | reverse complement strand
GCAATTAAGGGACATGACCACCTGGGCACAGTGAAGGAGAGATGCAGTGAGCCACGCTCATATGTCATCGAATCTAATGGTGGCATCTACAGGAGAAATCGTCACCACATCCTACCTGTTGGTGAACCGCCACCACCTCGACAGATCGATCCTGCCGATGGTTGTTCCCATCCAGCTGACCCTGCCACACCGGACACTCCTTCCCTCGCTCCACAGCCCCGACAGGCACTTCAACCAATGCCTGCGCATACTCAGCATTCCAGTGTGCAGCAAGTTCCTGTAGCTTGCTCTCCCACCAAGAAGACACACAGTGATACCCCCTATGTGACACGCTCAGGTCGCATTTGTAAGCCTAACCCCAAATACTGTTCTTAAAAAAAAAAAAAAAAAAAAAGGATGTGATGTATTAATGCATTGTATTTTGGTTCTTACTTATCTAGTATTCAGTTGCCATGTTAGATAGCCAGTGGTGAAAGCTGAACGTTTTGTTCCATACCGTCTATTTTATTAGCTCATCATTCATTATTTAAGTTTGAGTCATTATTGTTCAACTTTGCTATACACAGCATGAGTTAGTTTTCATACAAAGGAGTAACTAAAAGGAGAGGATGTAGATCAGTTGGTTTAATGATCTGGTTAGGCTATGTATGTGTTGGTTGGCCATAGCAACTGCAGGTGGGCGTGTTCTACTCACTGCAGTTAACACAGCGTTGTAACATTCCATGTGTCAGTTAATAAAGAAGCTGTTAAACTGAAAACAGGTCTCCTCGCTCATTTCAACAGGTAAGGTTATGTCTATCTTGAGTGAATTTAGCAGAATTCTTGTTGGTATACAAGACAAAACAACCATATCTAGACTCTCTATGATAAATAAGTAGGTACAGTGTATATGTCTCATTAATAAAATAAAATAAAATCTAAATTCAAGGAGTATGACAAGGCCTAGAATATCTGAAAACCATGCAATTCTATTTAATCAAAATCTCTGTCTCCTTCTCTAAAATGCAAGAGAACCTTGTCAAAGGATGCTAAAGTATTTATCCCAGAATAAAAGTATCACTACTGAGGGCAGAAAAATTCACATTGATTGCATTCCAGCTCTAAACCACGATCATCCTACCCAGCAAGATGTTATTGCTACTTTGTTGATCATTTTCCTTGCTCAAACATTTACCTAACTGTATACTAGCTAAATGCATGCCACATCCTTGATGTGCAGTTTACTTTCCTAATTATTTTTGGATTGTAGTCACCTCCATGACATGCAGGGATAAAGTCCTGATTATGTTGCAGGTGACTTAATTTTGAACAACTTGGGCACCGTTGAAACTGGTGGGGGAGACTGAGACAGAGAGATCATTATCAGATTTGTCATTTTTTGGGGAAGGGGGTGTTTCTGACTCACCACATGAGTGACACCTAGCATGAACAGTAGGTGCTCACTCCATACAACTTTATCTAGTGAGGCCACACTACTGCATGCAACTGGCATAGTAAGTTAAAAGGATTTCAGCATACAAAGGAATATTTCCGCTCAAATAGCTATAATGTAGCTTGTGAAAGTCACTGTAGGGGTTGAGCTGCTCTGCTGTGGGACAGGGTAGGCTACCCCACAGGACCAGCAAGCTGGCTTACTCTCTACCACTTGACTCTTACTACAGAGTGCATTACCTGACTGGCTATTCCTGAACAGAAATGAATGTCTCTCCTGGGAATTAATGGCTCTTGCTATTATGGAATAAATGGGCAGATTGCATGCAGGAAGTAGAGCCACTGAACCTGGTTCTGGGGGAGGGGTTAAAAAAAGAATAGTTTTGGATTTCAATTCCTAATTAATATAAAAATGGACTGTAAAATTTTACTGATGAGTCCTTCACTGATCCTTTCATCACCCTTCCCTGTCGTAAATGCAGCAGAGTTCACCGTGCAGGATCAAATACATGAACTCAACATTCCTTTAGAACTGGACTGGGACATAAAAGCTGGAAAGTAAGCAGTTGAACTATCCATATCCAAAATTCCCCTCACCCAAGAATCGGCATATTAATGATCGTTTTATGTAACCGTAAACATTATTGGACAGAAGTCAAAAAACTTCTGGATCAACAAACATAAAACCTTCCTGGCTAGGCTTAAAATGGCTCGCAAGGGCAGTTAGCTTAGTCCTAATCTATGAACCTATGAACCTAATAATATACCATTTTTTCATTATAACATTCTAGAGTACCATAAACACATCTTTGCCTAGTCGGTCTTCACAACACTGTCCATTAATATAACCCCATGTAATCAAAATACTGAAGACTCCTTTCTCCAACCCTATCAATTCAGCACACTAGGAAGCAATACGATATATATAGACACTTCATAAAATCCCTCATAAATCCTCCTCTATATCTTAGCAGTGCATGCAAAATTTATCAAAAAAGCATCAAACTATAATGCAGATCAATCTGCACACATATTCACACTTTTATCATTCCATCAGAGCTGTGCCATCAGGACAAAAAAGGGTCCTCTCATACAAAACAAATAGATAAATAATATTTCTCTATTTCAAATTTTAGCAAACCACTTGCAGCAAGTGGCTTACTACAGTCTATACCATACATGAAGTGCTGAAGCATTTCAGCTGCAGCAATATCAGCATTCTTCTATGAATAGTAGTACTGCTGTCTTGATTGATGGGCATCTGCCAATCGTGAACCATAACACCTTGCACTTTAGGTGGCTGCCCCCTTCACCTCACTGTAGCTACACACCTACCAAAAAAAAAAATACTGTATTTGTGTTTTTTCTTACTTTATTTTGCTCTTGTGTCATCTTAAAAGTACTCAATTGTATTTATTACTGCTTGGTGTAACTCATTGTAAGCCTTTTAGTTTAAGCACCTGGGCTTCAGACCAGTTTTACATTAGGAAGGTTTGTGGTCTGCACTGTAGTGGCAGAACAGGTAGCTTACATCCTTCTAAGTTGGGAACTGCTGATTGAGGGCTCAGTGTCTGTTATTCTAAAAGTGTATTAATTCTGGTTTAAGCACTTGGGCTTGAGGCCACTTATTTTACATTAAGAGGGTTCGTGTTCTGCACTCTTGTGGGAGGAGAGGCTGGACTCTGTCCTTCTGAGCTGGGAATTTCTGGTTAAAGCTTATAGTGCCTGCATATTTGAACTGCTTCTTACTGAAATTGGTACACCTCGTTTGTTGTAGCATAGACTAGATCCAGACCTGCTGAATCTAGCTTTGTTTGTATAACTTGAGCACTAATCTAGGCATTTTTTAAAGTATTCAGTTGTATTTATTACTGCTGGTAGTAACTTGATTAAAGTGTAGCTATCATTTCTAAGTCTTTTGGATTAAGCACTTGGGCTTCAGACCAGTTGTTTTACATTAGGAAGGTTTGTGGCCTGCACTGTGGTGGCAGGACAGGCAGCTTACATCCTTCTAAGTTAGGAACTGCTGATTGAGAGCTCAGTGTCTGTTATTCTAAAAGTGTATTAGTTCTGGTTTAAGCACTTGGGCTTCAGGCCAGTTATTTTACGTTAGGAAGGATTGCGGTCTGCACTCTTGTGGGAGGAGAGGCTGGACTCTGCCCTTCTGCGCAAGGAATATCTGGTTAAAGGCTTATAGTGCCTGCATATTCTAACTGTTTCTTACTGAAATTGGTACACCTTGTTTGCTGTAGCATAGACTAGATCCAGGCCTGATAAATCTAGCTTTATTTGTATACTTGTTTGTTTATTTGCCAGAAACGCTAATTCCACCTAAAACGCGGCCTTTTAGCACTTCTGTGGATCCCTAGTGATATCTGCATTGCTTACTGTACTTATTTCCTTGTTTCACTTGTAAGAAAGTTACTGTTTGTTGTTTTTGCATTTAGGTTACCTGTAACACATTGCATTTAAGTTACTTGGCACTTGCTCACTAAAGCAATTATATAAGTCAGGTCTAAAAAAATTAAAAGCACTACACCCTCACAAACTCCCCTTGAGTACCTTGTTCCCCATGGGCCCTTTTTTACAATTATAAAGGAATTCCCAATACTATTCTAGCATGTCCAAAGGTCAGTTGTCAATCTCCTCTCCGGTCCAGCAGGTGAATCTGGGAATCTTGAGGCAATGTTACAACTGCCTCATGTACACAGACAACCCTCTCCTCCCAACAAATTTCAACACATGTGAGAGATGCAACCATATAGCCAAACTGGAGGCTAAGCTCTCTCAACTCAGTACTGGCGTAACCAGTCAGGAGGAGAAGGAAACCACACTCACTACAATTCCAGTCTCACATAGACCTACCACGACAACAAACCAAACACATAAACACACAAAAACATACTCGGAGGCTCTAAATAAAAATCTGCCTAAGCAGCAGAGACCTCCAAAGCAGACACCCAAGCAACCGCTACCCCAAAACAAAACACGTGCAACATATAACTCACAAAGCCAGTGGGCCGAACAGTCACAGCCCTTAAGGCTAAACAACACACCTGATACACTTGTAATAGGTGACTCTATCGTCAGGCACACTGACGTCCCGCTCACCAGGCTGAACAAGGAGAGGGTCATGGTGAGCTGCCTGTCGGGCGCTAGGATCTGCCACATAACACAAGCACTCAGGTCACTCCAAGGCAAGTACAAATATGACTCAGTCATTGTCCATGCTGGTGTGAATGACCTGAGACATACCTCCCTGGACTACATGAAAAGAGACATAGAGGAGCTCTCTGAGCATGTAGCCCAGGCTGGTATGACCCTGACCTTGAGTAGCATCTTACCCTCACCAAGAATGATGCCACAATATGAAGACAAGATGATCAATTTCAACAATTGGCTTAAGTGTTGGTGTCATTCAAAGGGGATCCAATGCCTGTCAGCCTGGGATGACATGCTCAACAAGCCACGATGCTTCGCTAGGGACGGCTTGCACCTGTCACCCCTGGGCTTTCGGATATTGGCAAAGGCTCTTGCTACCCCCATAGTGCCTTTTTTTAGGCAAGGCTCAAAAGACAAACCCACCTCCATAGGTATCACAAGGGATAAGAAACTAAGAGTAATGCTACTCAATGCCAGAAGTCTAAACCTCAAGATGCACGACGAAACTCTCCTTAGCATGGAGAACATCGATATCTGTGCAGTAACAGAAACCTGGTTCAAGGCTCCCGAGAGCACCCCAGCACTACCAGGTTATACCTCATACCATACTTTTTGGCCCCAAAACCTGGACCGAACCACAAAAGGAGGGGGAGTATCAATATTTGTCAAAGATACCCACACCTCCAGGTTGGTGGCACAGCACGAAGCATCAGAGACTATCCATGTGCAACTAACTGTGGGTAAAACTGCCTTCCAGTTTATAGCCTGCTACAGACCACCCTCCCAAACACAGGAACCCCACTTGGCCTTCCTGAGAATACTGGAAAATATGAAGGTCTCTCCAAACACCATTATATTGGACGACTTCAACTACCCAAACATAGACTGGGAGCATTACTCTAGCTCCAACACCCTAGCCCAAAGGTTCCTAGAATTTATAAACTCAAATGCTATGGAACAACTTGTTACCACTCCCACAAGAGGGGAAAACATACTGGACCTGATCATCACCAACATGGGGACACTATGCTCCAGACCAGAGGTGTATCCCTCACTGGTAAGATCAGACCATAAACTAATCTCACTGGATATTCACATCCCGACCCCACCCCCTGCCCAGAAAACCACAGTGAAAAACTTCTCTAAAGCAAATTTGACATGCCTCAAAACCGAGGCGAAATCCTTCAAAGCCCCCGGGCCTGTGGAAAATACGGCCCAGACCGCAGAATCCTTTATAAACCCATTCTATGAACACCTTCAGGAATGCATGGATCATGCAATCCCAGATAAAACCAAGACCCAATCCTCCAAAGGCAGACGTCCTGTCTGGTGGACCCCAGCCATAAACAAACTATACAATAGAAGGAGGAAGCTACTACATGATAGAGCAAAATCCCAAAAAGGGAAGGCATCTCTGATCAGTATTAGCAAAAAACTACGGGCACTCATAAAATTGTCTAAGGCCAGCTTTGAGAGAAAAATTGCACAGGACACTAAGGATAATCACAAGGCTTTCTTTAGTTATGTTAGGAACCTGGGTGGGAATTCCCAGATATGCTCAGAATTAGTCCAAAATGACAAAAAATACACCGAGCCCACAGACATTGCCAACATCCTAGCTGACAGGTTCAGTGCAAACTTCTCCCCCCTCCCCACCAAAAGGGCAAATATCTATCCCAACAGAGTGTTGCCCCCCTGACATCTCAGATGCTCAGGTAAGAGCCGCCCTCTCCAAAACAAAAAACACAGCATCAATGGGACCAGATGGTGTCCCGGGCTGCGTCCTACATGAACTCCAAGAAGAGCTAAACCCAAACATAAAATTACTGTTCAATCTTAGCCTTACTACAGGATATGTACCCAAAGAGTGGCGTACAGCAACAGTGGTCCCTCTCCACAAAGGTGGTGCCTCAACGGATCCTGGAAACTATCGCCCCATAAGCCTGACTAGCTTGGTCTGCAAAGCTATGGAAAGGATCATCATGGACCTCATAAATAAAGATATTGGGGACCTACAGACACTGGATCCTACCCAGTTTGGCTTTGTTAAGGGCAGATCCTGCCTCTTAAACCTGGTTGATTTCTTTGAAACAGTCACCAAGGCCATTGACGAGGGGAAGGTGGTCCACACAGCCTACCTGGACCTCGCAAAAGCCTTCGATACAATACCCCACTCGGGCATTATAGATAAGCTCACCAGCTTAAATATAAACCCCTATGTCACTAGATGGGTTGCAAACTGGCTCAAGGACAGAACCCACATGGTTAGAATTGCTGGAGCCATGTCAGACTCCAAACCAGTTACAAGTGGCGTCCCACAAGGCTCAGTCCTGGGACCTCTCTTGTTCGGTATATATTTCTCGGCGGTACAGGCCAACACAGAAGGACTGTGGCTGACCAAGTTCGCAGATGACTGCAAACTGGGTGCCATAATCAACTCTCCAGCCGACACAAGCATCCTCCAAAAGGGCCTCATAGAAACAGACAACTGGTGCCAGAGCCATGGCCTCAAGCTAAACGCCAAAAGTGTATAGTCATCCCCTTTGGCAAAAACAAAGTGCCCACAAATTACCACATAGGTGGTAATCCATTAAGTACAGAAGAAGTCATTAGGGACCTGGGGACCCAAGTTGATAGCAATCTCTCATTTGACAACCACGTGGCCAAAGTGGTTAGAAAAACATTTTATATAGCCCACCTAATCATGAAGGGATTCACATCTAGATCAGGGGAGGTCATCGCACCTCTTTACTCATCCCTCATCAGGCCCATAATTGAGTACAATGCCCATTTTGGGATGTACCTTACCAGACACCTGCAGCAACTGGAAAGACCCCAAAAGTACCTCACCAAGAGGATCAAAGGGCTCAAACAGATGCCATATGCTGCCTGGTTAAAGAAACTCCAGCTCTACTCAGTGGCATACCGCCTGCTCAGAGGTGATCTGTGCCTGATGTATAAAGCCATGTCCAACCCAGAATTAATGGACATGCTGCACCTCAGAAAATCCAAATCCCATCGAGCTACGCGATCGAGAGACTTGAACCTCAGCACTGAAATAAATAGGACATGCTGGAGGGACAGATTCATAACCCAGAGGCTCCCTTCACTCTGGAATAAAATCCCAGTCCAGGTTAGGCAGAGTCCCACATTGACTCTCTTCAAGAGGAATCTTGATGAGTGGATGGGAGATCATAGGTTTACCCCGGCTATCACTTCTGTGTCACTGTTAGACAGAGGCACAGTATACTAACCTCAAAAAACGCATAGCAAAATTAATTTAAAATGGGTGGCGAAAGCCAAACACACTCTGGCTAGGCTTATAAATGCCCTAGGGCAGATAGCCTAGTATGAACCTATGAACCTAATAGCATTGTCACTGAAAAATGGAAAAGCTCAACAGTTTTTCTTAATTTTTTTAATGTACTCTCATCGCCATCTTCCTCTTCCTCATCTTCGAACATATTCACAATTGTCTGTTCTCAGATATATCCCCTTCTCACTGTTTATTAACACTCTCTATTCAGACCTTTATAGCATAGACATTCTACTGTATTCTGATGTTCTTGTGTTTCCTTCAACATCATACAACTTTCAGAAACTCCTGCAACATTGCCTACAAAGAACCTAGAACTGGCTTACCATCAATAAGCTAACAATTAACTACTACAAAACACATTACACATTACACATACATTATCATAAAACCCTTCCTTATAAATAATTGACACCCATTTTCATAGTTATTTCACGTAAATCCTTAGATGTACACTATATAGGTTCATAGCATCATAGCTGCCCTTGCAGGCCATTTTAAGCCTCAACAATTTCCCTTTTTTGCTCAAAATAATCTATCTCATTTGCATAGAGATTAGCCTTATCTATCCCATGGTTGATAATTATATATTACCCCTAATAAAATAACTAGGCTCATACATAGATAATTTAAGGGAGACCATGCATGAGACAGAGCACTTAGGAGTTGCCTCTGTCCATTAGCAGAACAGGGGGCAGTCGTGGGTAAATTTTCTGTTTTCTATTCATAGATATAAGTTCTGATTGAAGATATACAGGGATAAACTTTGTTTTATGAGGATGGATAGCCAATACAAAATAGCTTTTGCTAAAGTAAATTACTCCTTAACACTAATTTACACTAACTTAACACTAATTTAATTCAACAACCACTTCATGAACTCTACTTCATACCTCACTATTCCATTTATGCCTACCAACAAGAAAGTGCTGCTTACATTTGATAGTGTACCCACTTTGACAATAAAAAATACCTACCAAAAATGAAACCAACCACTATGGCAGCCAACAAATTACCATCAGAGTACCTCAAAATAGCAGCAGAAGCTATAACATTCCCAGGCTTCCTATTTATCAATAGATTCATAAAAGATAACTACATCCCCAACATCTGGAAAACATCATAAATCATACCTCTGCATAAAGGAGGAATTTCTACCAAACTAACCAACTACTGTCCAATAGGCATCCTCCCACTCCTATCCAAGATATTAGAAAAATGTATCCACATCCATTCGCTCAAATACTTCACCAACCATAACCTACTCTTCTTGACTCAACATGCTTTTTGGTCCAAACATAGCACTGCTACTGCCTTTTTAAACTATAAGAATGCAGTTAATTAACTCCAAAACAATGGTAGCCTTATCTCAACTGTCTTCCTAGGCCTATCTAAAGTGTTCAGTACTGCCTCACACCAGAAATTCTTTGAGGAACAAGCCTCGCCAGGCCATAATATCCCACCACTAACCTGGTTCTACAGCTTCTTATGCAGTAGGAAACAAGCTGTGAAATGGTGGCAAGACTATTCTGATTTCCACGCACTCACAGCTGGTGTTCATCAGGGATCAGTTCTAGGACCTCTGCTGTCCAGTATCTTTGTCAATAGTACGCACTCTGCTACTAAACAAGCTAACCTGTTACAATATGCAGATGATGCCACTCACATCTGCTTAGCCCAAACACTAGCGTCTAGACAAGAAAACAAACAAGAGGTCTTTCTAGCCATAGATTCCTAGCTAGATAGTTCAGACTGCACCTCTAAAAACTACTCACACCAAAAACAATTTTTTCATATCCTATCAGTGAAAAAAACAAAAATAAAATATGTCACATAGGTACAATTCGCTCGAGTAATACTTGATGATAATCTCATATAAGACTAACACCTACTCCTAGCCGTCAAAAAATCAAACTGGAAACTAAAATCCCTTTACAGGGTTAAGAAATTTCTCACTAACTCTAGAAAAAACATAGCACAAATATACCTACTTCCATTTCCACTGTATGCGTTACTCGTCTTTACAATACATCAAAAATAAATTAGAAACAGCCTATATCAAAATTGCAGAATTTGCTACAAATAATCCTCAAATAACCACTACTGTATTGTACTAAACACCTTAACTGGCAAGAACTTAAAAACCACAGCTAGCATCAACTTATTACAGCTCATAAACTAATAAACCTCCAAGAAAAATGCCCAGCTCTAAAAGGAATACTACAGCCCTATACCACTAAAAGGGCCCTGTGATCCAACATTAAAGCTTTTCTATCCATCACAAAATGAAAAATAGCACAGGAACTGATTCTACTCAAACTAAGCACCAAAAACGTAACAATATCTTCCCTGAAAAAAGACATGTAGACACAATGCATGGCTTCAAAACATCACTAAAGAAATACCCACTAAATAACTGGTTGTGCTCATGCACTACCCTAGGCTAACTCCCCCACCCCATACTCAACCCAAACTCCATATTCAAAGTTACACTCACTCCCATTACTTAACCTTGTAAAGCTTTCATATCTCAATCACTACGAAATCTCACTGTATGTTTTCCCAAAACTGTCATTTACACTGTTCTTCTACAGACTGCCACTCCACCCTCTAGTTACTTTATCTCCTATAAAACTTCCATTTCCCAGGTAACTACCAAACCTCTGTTTTCTTTAATACAGGTCTATGCAAGCTATCTACCTAATGTTTCATATTACTACTTGTTCTCTTAAGTTCTACCTCCTACTAAATCCCTTGCTTCCTATGCTGCCTTTCTCTACTTTCTACTGATAAGCACATTGCATGATGATAATAATTTTCTTGGGTGGCGAAAGCCAGGTTACCTTTTTGGCTAGACATATATAGGCCCTAGGGCTAATAGCCTAGTACCTACCTATGAACCTATGAACCTATGATACATCCACTGTTTATCTGTTTAATTTCTCTGTAACTAACTACCTCATGAAAAAATGTTATTTCCTGAAATTCATAGGCTACTGTATGTTATATAATGTGTTCCAGATGCATGCATATTTACAAAATGTTTTCTTTTTTCCCTTTAAATACACTTGCCTAATATCTGGAGCTTTTCTCCTAGGGCCTCCACTGAAAATGGGAAAAAATCCAGTCGGACCTTCAAAGAAAACAAGATAAATAAATAAACAAACAAACTGGAAGAAGTGCTACCCTAGCTTACATTATACTTACATGACATGGTCTCTGGTGCACTAGGTTATCCAATCACTTTAATTCAAACAGGAAGAACTGCATCCCTATCTCATATTATTCTAACATGTGATGGCATTTGATGGAATATGTTCCTCAAACATCTTAATACAAACAGGATTAACCGCTGCCCTATCCCACAATATATTATCATGAGAGATATTTTATTTAAATAAGTTACTTATTCTTGTTAATAAAAAGGAGAAACTGCTGAACTATGTTACATTATACTAACTTGAGCTTTTGGTGAAGTAGATTACCTAATTATGTTAATATAAACAGGTAGAACTGCAGGTTAACTTGCATATATTCTGCTCAGTCTCACAACTTTCTTTTTTTCATCATGTATAACACACTCCATCCCCTGCACAGAAATGTCTTATTCCATAATGTACTTTGTATGTTCTAGGTGATATTTTTCCCAGCTGTATTTAATTTAAAAAAAATTAAATCTAGCTGTAACCCGCTCCGTTCACCCTGCGGGCTCACTCCGCTCCCCTACCATACCCCCAATTTCCACCCACCCCCAGTGCCCTTAACCTTATACCTCACTTACCACACACCCTCCCTCATCCCACAAATCACACTCAGCAATCAATTTACTAATACTTCCACACCCATCCTGTTATTCCACTACCTCCATAAACTGTCTCTATAGTAACTCACCACACCCTTATTCCTTAACCACTATTGTTGTCACCTTCCCCTTTACTCTGTTCTCTTTCATTATTCCCCTTGCTTGTTACATTCGACTCAATTTCCTAGAACCTCTTACATTAAAACTCCAAAAATGACTAACTGTAAAATCAAAATTTACTAAAATCCTACTCTTAAGCATAATTTCAACTATCCTGACCTATGCCTACATACTTACCTCATTTGAAAAAATATACTATAACCACTTTAACTACTCCCATAAACAGACAACAATTCACAATTCTGTCTTCCCTAAAAGTAAACTTAACATTACCTCAACTTCCAGCTACCTACTACCTAAATACCATAGACTCTCCCACATTAAATATCATACAGCTACTATAACAAGAGTGAAATATCTAACAATCATTATTAATAACCCCACATCAAGACTTTGTTAGCCCACCTTAAAAGATGGTGACATACACCCCAATCCTGGCCCTACAAATCCACCTACTCTGATTACCCAGCCCAAACTCCCCAATTCTTTGCTAATAGGACATCTAAATATCCGTAGTATTAGTAACAAAGTAACCCAACTTCATGCCCTTCTAGATACCCATAGCTTTGACATCCTCTGTCTAACAGAAACATGGTTAAAGCCAAAGACCAAAGACAATGAAATCATTCCCCAAGGATACAATATACTAAGACTAGACTGTATAAAAAGTAAGGGTGGTGGAGTTGCAGTCTTATTCAAAGAAGGACTTCAAATCTCCACCTTACCATTTGACCCACTACAAGATAGTAAAGCTGAAGTACTTGTCACTAAATTTCAAATAAACCATAACAAATCTTTATATATTATCTGCATCTACCTTCCACCTGGTAATAATATTAGCACCATAGAAAACATCCTAAGCTGGGTGTCCTCTACATACCCCCAAGAAACTATTATACTTGGTGATTTTAATACTGATTGGAAAACTGTCCAAGCTGATAATCCCTCCTCCCATATCAACCTTCATGGTTTCAGTCAAACTATCATAACGTCTACCAGAATCAACAAACCAAATAAAAAAGACAGCATCCTAGACTGGATTCTTATAAATAGACAAAAACAAACTTACAACACAGGAACTCTACTAGATGATGTTAGTGATCATACTTTAACCTATATCCTTAGGCATAAAAATGATATCTCTAATCCCCCAATCTATAGAAAAATACGTACCAATAAACACTTCAACCCAACATTATTCCAAAATGAACTAAGTGCTTGTAACTGGAACCCTCTAAAATCTCTACCACTTCAAGAAGATGTTGACTATCTAAACTCCAATTTCTATCTATCCTTGACAGGCATGCACCCAAAAGGACCATTAGAATGAAAGCCAAACCAGCCCCCTGGCTTACTAATGAAACCAAACAAAAGATCTTACTTAGAAATAAAATCTGGGCAAAGTGGAGAGCTAACAAAAATATTTCTGATCAACAACTTTTTAAGCAACTGAGAAATACTACAAAAAAGGCAATACTCACAGACAAAAATAACTACTACTGTAAAATACAGCAAAATCACCAAAATAACCCCCAGAAGTTTTGGTCTAGTGTATACAAACTCCTTTCCCCAGGGCACTCCCATACACCTATCCCGTTTCAGGCAGACCCTAACACCCCCCACCAAACAGCCAATGCCTTCAACTCCTTCTTTACAGAAACCCTACAAACACTAGCTAGCCAACTTATTCCAGCCAGCTCGAACCATGCCACGTCCATACTTAGTACTCTACCAGTATTCTCTATTCAACCAATATCTACCACTTTCATCTACAAACTCATCCTAAAACTTAGGCCTTGTACCCCTTCTGCTGACCAGTTACCTTCTGAATACCTCCAAAAAGCAGCCAAAGTAATTTCCTATCCAATATCCATCCTCATAAACAGAACCATTAAGGAAGGTTACATTCCAAACATCTGGAAAATCTTCCATATCATTCCCCTTCACAAAGGTGGCAACTCAAATGACTACTCAAACCATCGACCAATAGCACTCTTATCACCCTTAGCAAAAATCATGGAAAAATGCGTTCATCATCAACTTTTAAACCATTTAACACAAAATAACATAATATTTAAATGTCAGCATGGTTTTAGGCCATCTCATAGTACCACAACCACTCTGTTATCCTTTACAGATGTCATAACTAGAAATTGTAATAACAACAACCTCTCATCTGCACTCTTTATTGACCTTTCCAAAGCTTTCGACTTGGTTAACCATGCACTTCTGATTAACATTCTTGAATCCTTCTCTCTTGACTCTTTAGCTATTAAATGGTTCAGGTCCTACCTAACCAATAGACAACAAGCAGTTCTCTGGACAAATAATATATCATCGCAGATATACCCCAGGGATTACCTCAGTGTCACTGCTCAACAGAGGCACAGCAAAATAATGGGTATAGTTCCCCATACTAAAGGGGTGGCGTAAGCCACAAAACTATGGGCTAGGCTTGTAAATGCCCTCGGGCAGATAGCCTAGTATGAACCTATGAACCTATGAACCTATGAACCTTCTACCTGTTACACTGGGAGTCCCTCAGGGCTCCATTCTAGGCCCACTTCTTTTTTCTCTTTTTATTAACGACCTGCATGTAGCAATCCCACAGGCCACCTGCATTCAATATGCAGATGATTCAACATTAATTTGCTCAGCAACCTTACCATCTGCACTACATTTCCTGACTCAGAATGTATTTAACACAGTAGAAACATGGTTCACAAAACGTTGTCCCCTTCTTAATGCAAAAAAAAACAAGCTCCTTCTCTTTACACCCTCTAATAAGTCTACCCCAATTGATTTATTTGTCATTTCCAGTAATAGCACAATCATACACCCTGACTCTACAACTAAACTGTTAGGAATTACTATTGATAACAACCTTACATTTGATAGTCACATAAATAACATCATTAAAAATGTCAACAGGAAAATTGGCTCCTTATATCGAATCAAAACTTTCTTAACTCTAACAGCTAAAACCAAAATTGCTCATTCCCATTTAATTTCCACTCTTCTTTATGCCTCTCCCATATACACCAACCTCAAAAAGAATAACCTTGTCAAACTACAGCATGCCTATAACAGCATCGCCAGATTTGCCACTGGTAACCCCTTTCGAACTCACCACTGTCTAAATCTAAAGCAGCTCGGCTGGCTTGAACTTCAAAACCTTCTGAAAATCTCCCAACTAACCATGACCCACAAGATATTTTATCAACCTAATAGCACTCCTATACTATCCAATCTCATAATCCCTTATAAAAACCTAAACTCACTGCGCTCCTCTAACAAGATTCTAGCCAGTATAACCAAAACTAATAACTTGGCTGGAGATTCCCTGTTTTCTAACACAGTGGGAAATGACTGGAACCTCCTTCCAAATGAACTAACAACACTTTCTTCTTTGCCTCTCTTTAAACAAAGACTAAAAACATACTTTAAAACTCACTGGTTATGTCCATGTTGTAAACCTGACTAACCTTTCCCTCTACTAATGTTCCTTCTACACCCTACCAATTTTTCACACATATTTCTTTAATTTCTGTGATGAAGAACTGAACTGCTGACCGCAATGAAGCAATTTCGTAGATTCATCCTGCTTATTGTTAGTACAACCTAGTACATAATAACACTATGTCACTTTTATTGTGTAATATAATTCATCTCACCATTCTTAATGATTTCTATACTAGTGTAAATATCTTTTTTGATCTCTTTTTTTATTATTATTACTGATTTTTGTATACTTATTTGAACTACTTTCATTTACGATGTTTCAACTATGTTTACCATCCTTGTTGCTGTATTTTAAGTAATGATCTAACTATTAATGTTGAAGCTTTTCTCCCTGGGCCTCTACCGAAAATGGAAATATATCCAGCTAGACTAGCCCAATCAACAAATGTAAAATAAATAAAATAAATAAATAAAAAATAAAGAGTTGTCCCCTCTTTGTGGTTCTTCTGATATGGCAGTGCCCTTGTTTGAGGGTAAAATCATTGTTGTGTCTTTCAGCTTTTCCCGGTTAGGGGTCGCCACAGCGGAAATCCAGTCCGCTAATAATTGGCAGTAGATTATTACGTGCCGAGTTGCCAGCCCTGATGCACAACCTTCAATAAAGGTACGCCCATTCATGCATGTCTCCACACAGAAGATGCTCTAGCTGAGAATCGAACAGGATAACATCTTGCTGTGAGGCGACAATACTACCGCAGCACCACCACTGCAGTTGAGGGTAAAATCATTATGGGAGCAAAATATGTTCTATGTTTGCTTATAGGTGCTTTTCTCATTCTGATATCATACAGGGAGAATATGAGATCAGGTTCTACATCTGTCTTAAATAACTTAGCAGAGAATGAAGGGAATTGCAGCAATGCAGCAGACATCAGTACAGTTTGGCACAAGTCAGGTTGCAACACGTCACCATACGTGTGTTGCTGCACATACAGTAATATCTATATGAAACTATGAAGAAAGATGCACTACATAAATTCCCATGGATAACTGTAGTGGACGTGTGACTTAATGCCTTCACATGTGAGCCAAGGGGATCTTCTGTTCCACTGATTAAGAAACCTTAGCCATGCTACAGGGTGAAGTATTAGTTTGGTGATAGTGGTATGGGGACATTTTTTCAGTATCTCTTATTAACTGCCATGCAATGCATATAAGTCATTATAATTAGTCAAAATGTATGGCGAAGGCAAATAAAAGGTTCAAAATCTTCTCTTGGAGCTTGCATGACAAATGACATGCCACTTAACTGGAATAGCTTAATTGTTTGGAAAGTCAAATCCCTGATTTTCAATCAAGTAACCTAAATTAGATTTGCAGCTTGGGCTTCTGAGGTGGGCCTGTCTATCCTGGAGGGGCAGGGGCACAGAGCACATGCTGTGGTTTCATTTCCCTGGTGCTAAATGTAGAAATAACTATGAATGCTGCTTGAGAGTGGGTGAGTCATCCTGCTGATATTAGCTTCTTGTAGAAGTGAAGGAGGTCCTCTGCTGATGGGCACTGCATATCTCACATTTCTAGTCTTACCACATGCATGCAGGGGTGAGGAAGTGAAAAAGATATATTAAATACTCTCACAGCAGTAGTGTGATGCTAATCCAGGATACCTTGATCTCTTCCCTGACTTCAACCATAATCAGAACCAGGCCTGGGGAATTAGAAGGGGTAGCAGACCCAGCAAATGAGGCAGGCATTGGGGTCAGATGATGGTGAGCAGTACTGGAGAAAAAAGAGGCAAAACCAAAATACAAGTCATTTATTCAGTTATGATTTCTCAGGTCACCACTATATATAGAACATTTGTGATTAGTGGGCTTAACTGGTTAAAAATAGAAATAAAAATGTCTCTAGTCTGTAATCAGCATATGTGCATGAAAGGCACAAATGAGAAGCAGCAGCATACAGCTCCTTCTGTAACAGCTCAGCACAAAGCATGGGAATTAAGATGCTGTACATTATTTCATTTTCCCATGCATTGTGTATTATCAGAGAGAATTCTAGTGTACATGATCTAATATGACATGTGTACCCTCCTCACACAGTAAATAGATCAATGATAAAACAGAAATAGAAACAGTCACACATCTTGTTGCTGGGTGTGGTACACTGATGGCAGAGGAGCTGTAAACCGAAAGGCATAATAATGTGTCAAGACTGTTGCATTGGGGACTGTGAAAACTTTACAATATTGAAGTAGCTGAGAAACATTGGAAACATGAACCGCAAAGCATTATAAAGAATGATGAAGTTTATATCATATGGGGGTCACCAGCTACCATCAGTTCAAAAAACAGATGTATGAAAACCAGATATAGTAGTCTATGAAAAGAAAACAAAAAGTAAAATGGAATATCTGCAAAGTGAAGAATTCGGTGAAGAAAGTCTAACACAGGTCATATCACAACATGATGGAACAACTAGTCCTCAAAGTAAGGAGAAACAAAAGGAGCAGAAGACGCCTGAAGAAGAAATATTGGCATGGGAAAGAAAAAGAGATTTAATATGGTGCAATATTTATGCAAAGGAGAAAGCAAAATTAATCAATGCAGAAAGAGCAGCACCAAAGATATTTGAAGAGAAGTAGAGGCAAAGGAATCCAAATATAGACATCTTTACAATACAACAAATAAGAAAACAAAGAGGAAAAGTAGAAAATAGGATTAGTAATGGAAAAGTTGAAGAAATATAAACTGAGGTTATGGATTACCTGCAAAGTGAAGGATTTAGTGTAGAAAATTTAACTCAGATAACAGCACAACAGGATAGAACAATGGACATTCAAATTAAGGAGAAACCAGTGAAGCAGGAAGCATCTAATTAGTTAACATATGAAGATACTTTTGAGTCTACAACAGGAAACTAGTATAAAGGATCAGTTGGAGCTATAAAACAAGGGAAGGAACAAGAAACTGTGACAACTCTGACACAGTCAATGCTGTGGAGTGATAGGCCAGTGAGTTCCCATATGAAACAACAACAGATGACACGGTGTGAACTTGAAAAGAACGTGGTACAGGAAGAAGCTCTGGAACTTTCTATAGAATGCCTGCAGGAAATGGCAAACTAAGAACTCAGTTTAGAAAACAAAGAATGTACCCTCAGTTTAGAAGAAATGGTCTAAGAGAAGAGTTACTTGATTTAATAAAGATGGATAGACATATTAAGATCAATGAAATAAATGGATTGCAGAAGGCCAATAAAACCCAAAAAGTTAGAAGCCCGCTAAAACAAATGAATACTGTAATTAGGACTGTCCATAGAGAGTCACATGATATACCAGAAGTAAATAAGATACCTTACTGTGCAGCCAAATTAATTACAGATGAAGTCCTACCACAGGAACACAGGGTAGTAGGAGAAAGGACAGGGAGGAATCGAATGCATCATGGAATAATTGAATAGAGAAAACTATACAGCAGTTAAGACAAGAAGTGTCACTGTTAGAAGAGTACAGAAGAGAGAACAGATCTACAAAAATACTCAGAAAGACTTGATAAAAGCAAGGTGCAGTATTAAAACGGATCAGGATTTATCATGCACTGTTGCAAATAATAAACTAAAAATATTAACATATGCAGAAAAACTTAGAAGATAGACAGATAAATATAAAGGAAAAGTACAAAATAAGCAATTTATTGATGACCCAAAAATGTTTAAAAAGAATTGGGAAACAAGGTAAAAGGAATTGAAAGACCACCAAAAAAAGAAGACACAGATACATTTTGGAGAAGTGTTTATGAAGATGCTGTTTAACATAACAAAGATGGTAAGCAGATAGAAGAAGTAAAAGAAAGAATAAGAAGTTCAAAGGTACAGAATATGAAATGGGATGAAGTAACAGCCAGCGAGATTGAAACAAAGTGAAGAAAAGCCTCTAATTGTAAAACCCCAGGCCCAGATGCAGTACCTAACTTCTGTTAAAAAGTATTAATATCTTTGCATGAAGATTTAGCCATGACTAAGAACTATTTATATGTGCACCCCGAACAGATATCAACCTGGCTAACAATACAAAACACAAACTTGAGTGACCCTGCAAGCTACGCTAAAAATTATAGACCAACAACTTGCCTTCTTACGACATATAAACTACACTGGAATTGATGCCGACAGAGTTTGTAGTCATTTAGAGGAAAACTCAATTATGGCAATAGAGCAAAAGGGTAATAAAAAAAGCCATATGGAAAAAGGATCATTTGTTGTTAATTAAAATCATACTGGAGAACTGTAAAAAGAGGAAGAATCTAAGTATGGCATGGAGAGACTACAAAAACGCATTTGACAGTATCCCACATTCTTGGATAAAAAAGTGCTTAAAAATGTATAAGATGCACCCTACATGGAAAAACTACATCACATTGACCATAAAACAGTGGCAAATCACTTTTCAAATAAGCCATGATAAAGGACAAATTATTATTCCAGGGATAAAAATCCAAAGGGGGATATTCCAGGGTGAATCTATGTCACCACTTCCCTTTTACCATGCCTTTAACCCGTTAAGCTGTCTGCTTAACAGATTAGGCCATGGCTACAATTTGGCTCCAAGAAAGCAACAAGGTGTCAAGACATCTCATCTTCTCCTTGTCGATGATTTAAAACTGTATAGCTCATCAGATGAGGAAGTGAAAGCACAACTGAGAGTAGTCAAAACCTTTTCAGATGATATAAGAATGTCATTTGGTCTTAATAAATGTACAAAAGCAACATTTAAAGCAGGAAAGCTGCAGCACCAAGAAAACATCAGTTTGAAACAAGAATGCCACATAAAATAACTTGAGTAAGAGGGACTGTATAAATATTTTGGAACTGATAAAGAATCAACAATAAAACATGAACAAATGCAAATAAAACTTAGCAAGGAATATTTTAGAAGACTTAGATTAATCCTGAAAACAGCATTGATATCTAGGAAAAAAATTCAAGCTATAAACCAATTTGCTCTTCCTGTCTTACCTTACAGTTTTGGAGTGATTGACTGGCCCCAAAAGGTGTTGGATAGATTAGACAGGAAAGGATGCATTCATGGTCATGAAATGATTTATAAAACTCAGTGCATAATAAGATTATATATTCCCTGATCTGGAGGTATGGACCTCCTTGAAATTGATTTAATGTATAGATCTGCAATCATGGAAGTGCATACATATCTGCTGACCTCACAAGACCCAAACATAGTGAAAGTTTTGAAACATGAGGAGAACAACTCTAAGATGACTTCCCTTCTTAGTCTAGAAGAAGCATATCGGCGTCCAGCAGGAATGGAAATCAAAAATCAAATTGACAAGAACAAGAATTCAACTAATAACTGCACCAGAAATTAAATTTAAATGGCTTGTGTCTTAATAATGGCAGTTCTGAAGAAGTCCCACTTGGGGACGAATGTGCTTAACTGTCTGTAATAAATCTGTGGAGTTTTATCTGGACTTTTGCTGTTTTTTCCACATTTCTGGTATGGTTATTAGTGGGAATGGAAATCAAACCAGAAGTAGATAAAAATCAGGCAGCAACTGAATGTGCCAAAAAGCAAAAGAAAGAATATAAGAATATATCAGATGAGAAGGCAAAAAATGTGGAAAATGCATAAATATAATTGCAAGTATAGAGAACTCCTGGAACAACCTCATGTTGATCAGGATCGAATGCAGGAATGGTTAAGGAGAGGCAAATTTAAACCAAAAGATGAAAGGTTAATATTGGCGGCCCAAAATAGAGGACTACGTACACATTGGTTTATAAAGTCCATTGAACATGTGGGACAAACAGGCAAGTGTAGGTTTTGTAAAACAGAATTGGAAACAGTTGCACACCTTGTTGCTGGTTGTGACATACTAATGGCAGAAGGACTGTATACTGAAAGGAATAATAATGTGACAAGACTGTTGCACTGGGGATTGTGAAAGCATTGTAATACTGAAGTAGCTGAAAAACACTGGAAACATGAGGCACAGAGCATCACACAAAATGATGAAGTCTAGATCACATGGGATCCTCCATTACCAACAGTTCAAAAGATAGATATGAGAAAACCAGATATAGTGGTCCATAAAAAGAAGACAAAAATAGCATTGATCACTGAAATCACTACACCCGGTGACTACAGTGTCTTATGTACAGAGATATACAAAGTCATAAAATATCAGGATTTGCTGGCAGAAATGAAAGCAATGTGGAAGAAAGATACCCAGACAGTTCCAATAGTAGTAGGAGCAACAGGCCTCATAAAAAAGAATCTACAATTGTATTTAGATGTTACCGATACATGTAACTCCATATGAATTGCAGAAGGAGTCATTACTAGGCACATTGCAGGTGCTATGAAGAGCACTTCTGACTGACATCAAAGATTGAAACAATACTAATTTAATTAACTTAAATTATACTTTTGATTTAGGAATGGGGTCCATTCCCACTGTGCTATTAGGAACTCAAAAGGCTTGGAGAAATTGAAATGTGAGAGAAATGTCAACCAATAAATTGCCTTCCAACAATATCCAAACATAGTAAAAAGTTTTAAAACATGAGGACAATAAGTCTAAGATGACATCTTTGCTTAATTTCCACTCGGTGGTTGCAATATGAACAAAAACTTGTAAAAAAAACCCAAAATATTGTACTGGCTGGAAAGGGCTCAAACGATCAAAAATATAAGAAGAAACAAAGCAAAGTATGTGGACAAAGGCTCGATATCAGTAAAAATCCAAATGTCAAAATAAAACAAAATATCAAACTGTAGAGCACAGGACACAAATGTTATTAATATATAGAGAGTAAGCACTTTTGCGATATTACACCACTTCTTCAGACTAGAGAAATGCCTAACACACTCATATTTAAGCTACTACAACCCATCAAGTCAGCAGCATACTCCAATTAATAATTAACATTCTTAAAGAGACATGTATACAGCTTCTATCAGACTGTCATAGCACTCATACAAAAGTACTAAAAAACATACACAAAGAAAATGAAAAAAAAAATGTATAAAATATAAATATCAACAGTAAGTTTTATGTGGTCATTTACGTGCATGTAAAAAAGCCTTCAAAGTCACAGCATCAGTAATACTAGGTGGTCTATATGCTTTGAAATGAAAAATCCTTTTCTGTTCTGCTGCCTCATTTTTATTTTTAGGGTCACCACCCCTGATGCTCTCTAATAAAATCTCTAAGATGAAAAATTTAAATGCATAGCATGGACCCTCAGCCATCACATGTTTCTCTAGAGCATTACTCTCTTTGGAATTTCTTATGTCCCTGAAATGCTCCATAATATGCTCTCTCAGTGAATAATTAGTCTTCTCAATATAGAAGACTGTGCAGTAACTACAGTCTCTTAAGTATATTACATTTCTCGTTCTACAATCGGTATAAAAGTCACATTCAATAGACACTCCTATACCTGTATGAGTATAGTTACACCCAGTGTGAATGTATTTGCATGCCGCACAACTTCTGCACAGAAAGGTGCCATGCCTCTGTGAGTCAACTATAGGATTATGGCCTGAAGATTTATAGCACAGCTGTCTTTTAAGAGACATATTGTTCTTAAAAAAATAGGTTCTATCCCCTACCCTTAAGTTCATCAGAGGCCTGTAATATATGCCAATTGTTCTTAATAATATGACAGTAAGTATTAACATCACTAGAAAATGTTATTGGAACCCTGATCCTGTTATCCAAACATGCAGGAACATCAGTACTAGCTGCATATATGTTACCTGAAAATTAAGGTTTACCTTTAGTGTCTCTCTCTCTCTCTCTGACATACATTGTCAAACACAAGCATCTATCTCCTTCTCAGAATAGCCTCTGGCCAAAAAATCCTCTTTTAAAGTTTCTAAGGTCGACATTAAGTGTTCATCATCATTATACAATCTCATCATCCTCATGGTCTGACCTCTAATAACATTTCTGGGCACATGTCTCGGGTGCACTATTTTTATGTAGGAGATTATTCTTCCTACTAGGTATCCTAAACAAGCCAATTTTAAGTGACCTTAAGTCAAACCTACTAATATTCAAACATCATAGATGTGAGTATTAGTAGGTCTGACTTAGGGTCACTTAAAACTGGCCTGCTTAGGTAACCTAGTAGGAACTTTAAAAGATGAATTTTTGGCCAGAGGCTATTCTAAGAAGGAGACAGATGCTTGTGTTCGACAAACCCAGGACTTCTTCAAACCTAGGACTTCTTCAGAATTCACATCCTTTTAATTACCCATTCATTAAATAGTAACCAAGCTCTTTCATTTACAGCCATTCATTAATATTTAAAGAAATAGTACGCAGAAAAAAACTTTTATCACAAACCTTCCCTTTTGAAAGGTAATGCCATAAGGTGATGATGTACACAACATTCACAATCAGTGACCAAAAAAATTGTTAAAAAATTAAAAACAAGCTAAACACTTATGAAAATGCACAATGACAACAATGCTTTATGCAGCCACTCTTGGAACTGTCCACAGTTTAAGAGTTTTTATTTTGCAGTTTTAGAACAGATCCAGGCAGACCCAAGAGGGGAAGATTTGAGAAATAAGTTGGAGGAAAGAGAAGACATTTGGCAGATCAGGCTAAATGAATAGAGTCCCCCTGGTATTAAATGATAAGGTTTCCATTCAACATTTTTTAAACAATAGATCTTTACAAGTTTTTCAAACAAGAGATCTTCATAAGTTTTTTACCTTGTTTTTAATTTTTTAACAAGTTTTTTAGGTGACTATTTATAAAGGTTCACCTTAGGTGATTGTGAATTTTGTGTACATCAGCACCTTAAGGCATTACTTTTCAAAAGGGAAGGTTTGTGACAAAATGTTTTTTCTGTGTACTTTTTCTTTAAATATTAATGAATGGTTGTAATTGAAAGAGTCTGGTTACTATTTAAAGAATGGGTAATAAAAAGGATGTGAAATCTGAATACGTCTTAGGTTTGATAGGACAAAAGTGCTCAATTCCATTTTTGTGAAGTCTTTGTGTTATACTTAATAAATTTGGCTTTATATTTTTGATTGCTTGAGTCCTTGCCAGCCAGTACAATATTTTGTTTTTTTTTTACATCTTTATGTAATTTAACAGTTTGGTATTGAGTGCAAATGGAAATCACAATAGAAGCAGACAAAAATCAGACAACTGAATGTGCCAAAAACACAAAAGATAGAATATAAGGAAAAGGATTAAATGAGAAATAAAAGAAAGAGAAAATCCACAAATATAGTGGCAAGTACAGAATTCTTCTAGAACAATCTCATGTTGCCCACGAGTTGACATAGAAATGGTTAAGTAGAGGTGAATTACAACCAAAAAAGGCTAATAATGGTGGCTCAGGACTGTAGACGATGTGGGTTTACTTTGGAATCTTGACATGCTGAAATATCGAATTTCAGTATCTAGAGATCAAAGTGTCGAATCTGCAGTTGCCAAATCTTCAGAATGTTAAATATGAAAATCTCGAACCTGCAGTGGTGATGGCATGTTTGGTAAGTGTAATATTTTTTAAGGGTTTTGGGGTTGTGTGTGTGTGTGTGTGTGTGTGTGTGTGTGTGTGTGTGTGTGTGTGTGTGTGTGTGTGTGTGTGTGTGTGTAAGTGTGTTGGGGAGTTTTAGGTATGGGTTAGGGTAGGTAGGTAAGAATGTGAGTGTGTAAGTGTTGAGAGTGGTCATGTTTGTATGTATGTGATGTGTGTTTGTGTAAGGGGGGTGTAGAATGTGTGGTAGTGGGTTTGCTGTATTCCAGTTTTTAGTGTGACGGAGTTAGTATATATAAGTAGGGGGTGTGGGGGGTGGGTGCAGGGGGTCTTGCCCGCCTGCTTATAGCAAGGGTGTGTGTGTGTGTGTGTGTGTGTTAGTTTTGTTGTGTTCCTGTGTGTTGGTTTGGTTTTTTGCAGTGTCAGGAGGTAGGTGTATTGTGTTTGTGTGGTGTATTGTTTTTGTGACATTCATGGTTTTAAATTTCACACTTTTGGGTTTGTGAGTTTTTGTCTTTATACTCTCCAGATACTGAAATTTGATGTTTCAGTATTACAGGATTATAAAGTGAATCCGACTAGGTATATGTTAGTTTACATTTACAAAATGAACTGGCACCACACCTAAGTGTCATGTTTAATCATAGCCTCACCTTAGGTTTCATGCCCACTGAGTGGCGCACAGCTACAGTTACCCCAATCCACAAAGGGGAATCCACCTTGGATCCCAGGAACCACTATCCCATCAGTCTGATGAGCCTGATCTGCAAGGGCATGGAATGCATTATCAAGGAACTTATAAACAAAGACATTGGCAACCTTCAAACACTGAACCCCTCCTAGTTTGGGTACGTGAAGGGCTGATCTTGTCTCCTGAACCTGATTGACTTCTTTGAATCAGTCTCCAAAGCTGTGGACAATGGTAAGGAGGTCCACACAGCCTATCTGGACCTCGCCAAGGCCTTTGACACCATCCGGCATTCTGGAATCATAGATAAATTTACTAAGTTGGGCATAAATCCCTACGTCACTCGATGGGTTGCCAACTGGCTTACTGACAGAACCCAGACTGTAAAAGTAGCTGACTCCAAATCCAGCTCCAGACAAGTGACAAGTGGAGTACCTCAGGGTTCAGTCCTGGGACTGCTCTTGTTTAGCATATACTTCTCTGAAGTACAGGCCAACACTAAGGGACTCTGTCTAACAAAGTTTACAGATGACTGCAAACTGGGAGCCATTATTGAATCCCCAAATGATGTGGATATTCTACAAAAGGGCTTTACAGAAACAGATGTTTGGTGCCAGAGCCATGGGCTCAAGCTTAATGCCAAGAAATGTATAGTTATCCCCTTTGGGAAAAACATATACACATGAATTACTACATAGGTGGCAGTATACTAAACACAGAAAGTGTGATGAGAGACTTAGGGACACAGGTGGACAGTGGTCTCACCTTCGATAACCACATTGCCACAACAGTCAAGAAATCCTTTTATGTGGCACACCTCATCACTAAGGGCTTTTCATCCAGAAAAAAGGAGGTCATTGTCCCACTGTACTCATCCCTAATTAGACCCATTATAGAGTACAGCGCCCCATTTGTTATGTACCTCACAAGACATCTGCAACAGCTGGAAAGGCCACAGAAATACCTCACTAAATGAATCACAGCCCTAAAGCAGATCCCTATGCTGATGGTCTAAAAAAACTCCAGCTATACTCTGTGGCATATCGTCTACTCAGAGGTGATCTCTGCTTAACATACAAGGCCATGTCAAACCCTGAGCTGTTGGACATGCTCCACTTAAAGAAATCCCAATCCCTCAGAGGCACATGCTCCAGGAATCTAAACCTTGTCATCACAATGAACAAAACATGCTGGAGAGCTAGGTTCCTGACCCAGAGACTCTGCATACTCTGGAATAGACTGCCCATACATATCATGCAGAGCACCTCCTTGGCCCTCTTGAAAAAGGAACCTTGACAATTGGATGGGAGATAGGAAATTCATCTTGGGGATCACGTCAGTCACCCTGCTAGATAGGGGTCCAGGGAAGTAAACATTGTGGGAAGAAATATCCTGGGAATTGTTATGGCTAGGCTTGTATAGGCCCTAGGGCTGACAGGCTAGTATCAACCTATGAACCTATGAACAAAATCCATTGAAAATGTGGGAGCAACAGACAAATGCAGAGTCTGTAAAACAGAAGTGGAAATAGTCACACATCTTGTTGCTACGTGTGATACAGTCATGGCAGAGGGCCTGTATACTGAAAGGCACAATAATATGGCAAGACTGTTGCACTTTATATATATATATATATATATATATATATATATATATATATATATATATATATATATATATATATATCTGGGAACACTTTATAATCTCGAAATACTGAAATGTCAAATTTCAGTATCTCGAGACTATAAAGCCGAATGTTGAAAAAGTTATGGACTTACGCTATATTGTTTTCTGGGTTTGTGTGTTGATGGTGCATGGTGTCATGTCTGGATCTAGATGTTATGTCAGGTAAGTGAATGTTTTGTAAGGGTTTTGAGTGGGAGGTAGAGTATATGTGAGTGTGCTGATATGTGTGATGTGTGTGTGTGAGGGACTGGAGAATGTGCATGTGTGAGTTTGCTTTTGTTTCTTGTATGTGTAATCTCGGAGTTAGCATATATAAGTAGGGGGGGTGCAGGGGGGCTTGCTCCCCCTGCTTATGTGTGTATGAGTTGTGTATGTGTGTAGTTTTGTGTTTTAAATTGTGATGTGGATGTTTTGGTGTATGTGTGGTGTGGTGTGTGCAGTTTGGGTTTTTGAATTTCGAGGTTTTGGGTTCGGGGTTTTGTAGTTTCGGTGTTTTGTGGGTTCGGTTTCATGGTCTTGATATATATATATATATATATATATATATATATATATATATATATATATATATATATATATATATATATATATATATATATATATATATATATATATATATATATATATAGTTAGTTATCTGTTTGTGTGTGTGTGTGTGTGTGTGTGTGTGTGTGTGTGTGTGCGCGCGCACGCGTGTGTGTGTGCATCATTTTTTTGGCATGCAAAAATGTTGATGAATATTGCATCAGTTTATAAAATTCAACTTAGCCAAAAAAAAATTAAACCAATTACAAAATCAAAAGAAATTCTTTCCCACTCAAAACCATTTACCAGGTAAATCATCCACTCCAACTCCTGAAACAGCAATGGATAAAGACCCCATAGAAATAGCCAACACCTTCAATATGTTCTTTACAAACATTACCAAAACCTTAGCCAACCAACTATCCTCTTGTAGCCAACCGATCATGGAAACACTACCACAACCTTTAAAGACCTTCTTCCTAAAAAGTGTCCCTACATCTTCAATAAGAGCCCTTTTACAAAAACTTAAACCATCTACCCCCTCTGCAGACCTACTCCCAGCAGAATACCTTCAAAAAGCTGCAGATGTTATAGCCTATCAGTTTCTCTCCTCATTAATCGAACTTTCTCAGAGTCAATAGTACCAACTTTATGGAAAGTATCCCATGTAATACCACTCCATAAGGAGGGACATCCACTGAATTATCTAACTATAGGCCCATAGCTAATGTCCCCATTAGCCAAAATTATGGAAAGATGTATGCACAAACAGCTACTCCACTATCTTATCCATAACAACCTACTAGCCAACTCCCAGCATGGTTTCAGACCCAAACACAGTACCACAACTGCCCTTCTCTCCTTCACTGACACAATAAACCATAACCGTAATGACAAGAAAGTGTCCTCTGCCTTATTTCTAGACCTATCAAGCATTTTGATATGGTCAACCATCAACTACTCATGGAAACCTTAAAAACCTCTACCTGGATAACTTGACACTAGACTGGTTTAAAGCCTACCTCTCAGACAGGAAACAACCATTGGGGTCCTCAAGGGTCCATTTTAGCCACTTTTTCGGTCTTCATTAATGACCTCCATACAGTCATTCCCACCTGTATTCAATATGGATGACTCAACACTGGTTTGTTCAGATACATCTCCAGACAGACTATTAACTAAAACCCAAAATTGCTTCACCAAAGTCGAAAACTGGCTATTAGAGTTAATCCTAAATCCTAAAAACTAAATTATTGATCTTTCAACCAACTCACAAAATCACCTTATTGATGTCTCCATAACATCCAAAATGGTACTATCATTTCCGAAATTGCTTGGAGTTACTATTGATAATAAACTGAAATTCGACATACATATCAACCTGTCCATCAGAACAGTAAACAAAAATTAGGATCGCTCTATAGAATTAAAAACTTCCTAACACCAAGTACTAAAATCACCATTGCCCAAACACATTTGCTCTCACCCTTCTTTATTCATCTGCAATATTCACCAATCTTAACAAAACCATACTTGATAAACTATCCAGCTCATATAATCATATAGCTAGATTTGCAGCAGGAACTCCATACAGGACCCATCACTGCACCAACCTCAAAACCCCAACCCCAACAATTGTCCTTCACTTCAGAACCTAGTCCTTCTATACTCTATCTTAACAGTCTATCGTTCTGCAAACAGACCACTCATAAATGGTCAAAGCTTACAATACTGGAGGAGATGCACTCTTTCCAAACGCTGGAAAAGTCTGGAACTCTTCCCACCAGTATTCTTTCCTACCTCTCTACCCCATTTCAAGAAACAACTGTTTACTATCAGAAGCACTGGCTTTGCCAATGCTCATCTCCTGACTGACATTTTTCTCTCTTCTCTATTCTGAATTGTTTTTCATCTTCATTTTTTTTTTTTCTTTATATGCATTGTTAACAAATGAATTTTGCAACCTGATTGTTTGTTTGATATTTGACTGTTTCTCTCTCTGTAATATTATAATTTTGGAAATGTCTGTATTTTGCATAATGTTGGGACATTGTATCCAGTCGGATTTTTTCCCGGTTAACAAATGTAAAATAAATAAATAAAATAAATTTTGAGACTGGTGAACTAAAAACTCAAAAAAAAAATGAAAACAATAAGTAGTAGAAATAGAATTGTCTGAATAGTGGTACTGCTAGGGAAATGTTTTCTGTTAAGGTAATATGTACAGCTTGGATTAGACCAGTGGCAGCATTAGCACAAATGAGTAAAGTAGTACAGGAGTTTTACCCACCATGCCACACTTTGCACCACTATACTACTATACCACATTTCTCATGCATGTTAACCCTAAACCTGATTCTGCCATTGCTCTAACCCAACCCCATGCATTACCTTAACAATAACCTTTCCCTAAAGACAGATAAATACATGCACACACAGACACACACACACACACACACACACACACACACACACACACACACACACACACACACACACACACACACAGACACCACCGCCACTCATACCCAATGCTTAATCTATTGCCTTACTTAGTGCTAACACTAATCCTTTCCCAGAAATTCTTGCACACATACTCCAAAACATTCAAATAACTAAATGTAGCCCCTTATCTAGCTCTTATTCTAACCACAACCTGAAAAACACCATTTATCTGGATGCAAGCACATCATGAGCACAATAGCAGCAGTCAATGGTCAATGCACTAACATTCAATATCTCACCCATTGACCAATGCAACTATTTAATGAACAGTGTATACTGTCAACAAGACATGTATTTGACAGAGCATACTGCACACACATACACACACAGATACATACATGTATATATCTATATCTATATTTGCAGTTATATCTTTGTGTGACAGTATGCATGTACATGTGTGTGTGTGGAGGGGTATATGTACACTGCAGTTGCTGAGTGGATAAATGCTAAATAAGAATCCTAGTGCACAGCAATGGGCTACACATTTTATAAAACTGTGACTCTAGTATAGGTGTGGGTTGTAACCAACACAGGGCATGGTACATAGACTGTATACAAGCTCCAGGCAGTTATGTACCCGGTTTATGAGTGGCTTCTTGTGTCTCATTTGTTCAGGTGGTAAACTTTAACAAATAAATAACAATGAATATGTTTTTATATAAACTTGATCTTCATAGTGCATCTATAATATACTTATGTTTGTGTCATTTGATTTCTGTCAAGTAACTGATGAATTCCAGTCATCATAGGTTCATAGGTCAGTCCTAGGCTATCTGCCCAAAGGCATTTATAAGCCTAGCCAGAATGTGTTGGCTTTCGCCACCCCCTTAGATTAGTTACCTGTGCCTCTGTCCAGCAGAGCCACTGAAGTGATCCCTGGGGTAAACTTTCTGTTTCCCATCCACTCGTTAAGGTTTCTCTTGAAGAGTGTTAGTGAGGAGCTCTGCCTAATGTAGATTGGAATATTGTTCCAAAGCATGGGAAGTCTCTGGGACAGGAATCTATGCCTACAGCATATCTATTTTATTGTTGTGATGAGATTTAGATCCCTAGAGCATGTTGCTGAAGGTGATATGGTTTTCTTTAGGTGGAACATGTTCATCAATTCTGTGTTGGATAGGGCCTTGTATATCAGGCAGAGATCATCTCTGAGTAGCCGCTATGCAACCGAGTACAGCTGGAGTTTCTTCATTCGAGCTGCATAGGGCATCTGTTTGAGGCCAGTGATCCTCTTGATGAGGTACTTCTGTGGTCTTTCCAGCTGTTGCAGGTGTCTTGTAAGGTACATCCCAAATGGGGTGTTGTACTCTATGATGGGTCTGATGAGTGATTAGTAGAGGGGCACAATGACCTCTTTTGATCTGGATGCGAACCCTTTTGTGATTAGGTGGGTTACATAGAAGGATTTTCTAACCACTTTGGCAATGTGATTATCAAAGGAGAGATTACTTTCTACTTGGGTTCACAGATCCCTTATTACGTCTTTCATATTTAGGGGACTACCACCTATGTGGTAGTTTGTGGGTACTTTGTTTTTTTCCAAAGGGGATGACTATGCACTTTTTGGCATTTAGCTTGAGGCCATGATTTTGACACCAGGTATCCGTCTCAAATCCCAAGCAAAACAAAGACTCACTCCTCCAAGAAAAGGAAACCAGTCTGGTGGACCCCTGCCTTAAACAAGCTATACAACAGAAGGAGAAAACTGTTTTACTGAGTGGCTGGTAAGGTCGAATAGAGAGCCTTGTCCTTCTGTACAGTATAGGGGGGGGTCTAGTGCTAGGGTTTATAAGTGCTTGCTATGAGTTTTGAGCAAGTGCCGGGCTTAGAAATGAATGATTTGAGGGCTTAAGTTGAAAGTTTGTCTAGTTCCAATGGAAAAATTGAAGAGGAGACTTTGTGGAGACGGGAATAGTTATACCTTAGCTAACCGGCGCTGCCCGGCGTGCAAAACCAGGCAAATGTGTATTTTATAGCAGGGGAATGAAAGAGATAGAAATTAGCCCAAAATGGCCAAAAAAATACTAATTTCTGAGATGATACCACTCCTCCAGGGACAGATAGGTTGCTCAAAGCTCCCATCTCTTCCAAGTGAACAGAGAAACTTCCTTCTATCCAAGTAAGGTATGGGCAAACACAGAGACTTGTAACACAGCCCTGAATTCAACACTAACCTGAAAATTGGACTATACTAGCTTAGAAAGGCAGGAAACAAGTATACATATATATATATATATTTTTTTTTCCAGAAAATAAAGCAGATACAATCAAAAAACACTTTAAATGCCCAGAAAAGGATACTTATTGTTATATATCTCAGATCAGAGTTGGAGTCAATGCCCCTAAGTAATAAAGTAGGAAGAAACACAAATACAGTAAAAGCAGATGAATAAAGTGCAATATATATATATATATATATATATATATATATATATATATATATATATATAAAACAATAGAAAATGAACAAACTGATTTAAACAAGTTACCCAATTAACCAGAAAAAAGCTCAAAACTGAGCTCTGTTACAGCAGTCTTCAATCAAACAAGTTCTAACTGCACACTCCTGCCACTGGGGTGCAGGGGAACCTTCTCCAAAAAAAGATGGCCTGGATCAGTGCTCAAGTTATACAAACAAAGCTAGATTCAGCAGGCCTGAATCTGGTCTATGCTACAACAACAATGCGCACCAATTTCAGAAAGAAACAGTTCAAATAACTACCCCACCATTAACTGGGAAAACTACTCATGTACCAACTCCTTCGCTCAACGCTTTCTGGAATTCATAAACTCCAATGCTCTGGATCAACTTATCCACACCTCCACCAGGGGCAACAATATCCTAGATCTAGTCATTACCAACACGAGTGACCGGTGTTCCACACCTGAAGTCAACGCCTCATTGGTCCGATCCGACCATAAGCTAATTACCATAGATATTCACATCCTGCCCCCACCCCCATTAAGGAAACCATGGTAAAAAATTTCTCCAAAGCCAGCTTCATGCTTCTTAAGACAAAAGTGGTGAACTTCATGACACCCATGCAGATGGACAATACAGTTATGACTACTGAATCCTACACAATTGCACTTTATAAGCACTTACATGAGTGCATGGATCGTGCTTTCCCAAACAGAACCAAGACGCTATCCTCCAAAAAAAAAGGAAGCCAATCTGGTGGTTCCCTGTCATAAACAAACTGTAAACAAAAGGAAGAAACTGTTGCTAAAGAGAGTAAAATCCCATGAGTGGAGGAGCTCCCTGGTTAGCCTCAGTAAAAAGCTGTGATCCCTGATAAAATCCTCCAAAGCTAGTTGCAAAAACAAAATCACCACTGATTCTAAAGACAACCACAAAGCATTCTATAGCTATGTCAAGAATCTCAATGGCAACACTCAGATCTGCTCTGAGTTATAGCAAAATGGAACTAAATATGCAGACCCAACTGATATTGCCAACATCCTGGCAGATAGGTTCAGTGCTAACTTTACCCCCCCTCTCACCCATTAAAGAGCCCGTCCCTATACCGGAAGAATGCAAAGTTCCTGTAATCATGGCTGCACAGGTAAAAACCACACTCTCCAAAGCCAAGAACATAGCATCCATGGGAATAGCCAACATCCCAGGCTGCGTTCTACACGAACTACAGAATGAACTGGCACCCCACCTAAATACCATGTTCAATCATAGCCTTACCTCAGGCTTTGTGCCTGCTAAATGGCGCACAGCAAAAGTTATCCCACTCCACAAGGGGGGAGCCACCACGGACTTTGGGAACTACCGCCCCATTAGCCTGACGAGCCTGGTCTGCAAGGCCATGGAACATATCATCATGGAACTTATAAACAAAGACAATGGTAATCTCCAAACTCTGGACCCCACCCAGTTTGGGTTTATAAAAGGCAGATCATATCTCCTAAACCTGATTAGACTTCTTTGAAGCAGTCACCAAAGCCGTAGACAAGGGTAAGGTGGTTCACACAGCCTATCTAGATCTTGCCAAGGCTTTCAACACCATCCCGCACTCTGGAATTATAGATAAACTCACTAAACTAGGTATAAATCCCTATGTCACAAGATGGGTTGCCAACTGGCTCACTGACAGAACCCACACTGTGAAAGTAGCAGACTCCAAATCTGACTTCAGCCAGAGACAAGTGGAGTACCACAGGGTTCAGTCCTGGTTCCTCTCCTGTTTGGTATCTACTTCTCTGAAGTGCAGGCTAACACAGAAGGTCTTTGGCTAATGAAGTTCGCAGATGACTGCAAACTAGGAGCCATTATTGAAACTCCTAACGATGTGGACATCCTACAAAAGGGCCTCACTGAGACAGATGCCTGGTGTCAAAGCCATGGCCTCAAGCTCAATGCCAAAAAGTACATGGTCATCCCCTTTGGTAAAAACTCTGTACGCATGAACTACAACATAGGTGGTAGTATACTTAACACCAAAAGTGTGATAAGAGACCTTGGGACACAAGTGGACAGTAGTCTCTCCTTTGATAATCACATCAGCACAGTAGTCAGGAAATCCTTCTACGTGGCACACCTCATCACAAAAGGTTTTTCATCCATAAAAAAAGAGGTCATTGTTCCTCTCTACTCATCACTCATTAGACCCATTATAGAGTACAATGCTCCTTTTGGTATGTACCTCACAAGACATCTACAACTGGAAAGGCTGCAGAAATACCTCACAAAGAGGATTACAGGCCTCAAACAGATGCCCTACACAGACCATCTCAAAAAACTCCAGCTTTACTCCGTCGCATATTGCCTACTCAGAGGTGATCTCTGTCTAACATACAAAGCTATGTCAAACCCAGAGCTGTTGGACATGCTCCACTTAAAAAAATCCCAATCCCTCTGAGCTACACGCTCTAGGGACCTAAACCTTAACACCACAATAAACAGAACATGCCGGAGAGATAGATTCCTGTCCCAAAGACTTCCCATACTCTGGAATAAACTACATATCTATATCAAACAAAGCTCCTCATTAGCACTCTTCAAGAAAAATCTTGATGATTGGATGGGAAATAGGAAATTCACCGGGGATCACCTCTGTGGCTCTGCTCGACAGTGGCACAGGAAAATAATTTTCTTGGGTGGCAAAAGCCAGGGTACCTTTTTGGCTCGGCTTGTATAGGCCCCAGGGTCGATAGCCTAGTACCTACCTATGAACCTATGAACCTATGAAATAAGCAGGCACAATAAGCCTGTGACAAGAAATTCCCAGCTCAGAAGGGCAGAATCCAGCCTCTCCTCCCACAAGAGTGCAGACCGCAAACCTTCTTAATGTAGAATAACTGGCTTGAAGCCCAAGTGCTTAAACCAGAACTAATGCACTTTTAGAATAGCACACATTGAGCCTTCAAGTAGCAATTCCCAGCTTAGAAGGATGTAAGCTATCTGTCCTGCCACAACAGTACAGACCACAAACCTTCTTAATGTAAAACAACTGGTATGAAGCCCAAGTGCTTAAATCAAATGACTTAGAATAAGAGTTACAATTTAATCAGGCTACTACCAAGCAGTAATAAACGCAGCAGAACAAATAAAATTGAGTACTTTTAAGAACAGGCAAAAGCAAAATAAAGTATGAGGAAACACAAATACAGTAAAAACAGATGAATAAAGTGCAATTATTTTTTTATTAGTAAAGTGCAAGGAGAGAGGAAGGAAGAACCTAAGTGGGTTGGCCTTCTCAAATTTTCTCTCTGTATTAAGTAGAGTGAACACTAGACTCAGAATATGATCTCACTGTACTTGGTTAAGTGAGCAAATGAGATGGACCCAGGAGGAGTGTTCAAATACAGACTTACAGGAGGGGCGGGCAATTCCAGAGCCACCAACACTAACACTAAGACAAGAACAGGGAGGGTGTGTGGAGAACTAACTGCAGAGAGACACACAACACACTATTCAGTGAAACAATTAGGTAACAGAAAAAATAAAATACAGTACTTTTAAAACTGCAAGTTTGCACTTAACATAAGAATAAAACACAGTACTGCAAGTTTGCACTTAACTTCAGCTTCTAATGCAGGTGATTGTAGCCTACCAACTCACTCAGAAATCGAGCATAAAATGAATTGTCAAACTTTGTGATGATGACGATGATCATCATCATCAATCCCACTTTTTCCCATTTTCTACATGGGGTAGGGGTGTCTATCTTTGTCAGTTCACTGACACTCTTCCACCGCTTTGATCTTCATGCCTGACTGTCACAGGTTGTCTCTCATGCAATCCACTGTTTGCTTGACATCCTTATATCTGATTGCCTTTTTCCTGAATTGCACACATAGTATTATTTACTTGATTATCTTCTGCTTTCATGTACATGTGCCCAAACTAGAGCAATCTTTTTTTTTTACCTTTTCTGAAAATTGGAGTTACTCTAGCTTCTAGTCTGATGTCCTTGTTTCTTCATCTATCCCACAGTGTGCATCCTACCACCCATCTCAGGCACTTCATCTCTATCACCTCTAGCTTCCTCAACTCCTGCCCTTCATAGGTTCATAGGTTCATAGGTTCATACTAGGCTATCTGCCCAAGGGCATTTATAAGCCTAGCCCATAGTTATGTGGCTTTCGCCACCCCTTTAGTTTGAATAAAAACTATGCCTATTATTTTGCTGTGCCTCTGTCAAGCAGTGACACTGAAGTAATCCCTGGGGTATATCTGCGATCTCCCATCCATTGGTCAAGATTCCTCTTCAACAAGGCCATCGAGGTGCTCTGCCTCACATGTACCGGGATTTTGTTCCACAGCATAGGGAGTCTCTGGGTGATGAATCTGTCCCTCCAGCACGTTCTATTTATAACCGTGTCGAGGTTTAAGTCTCCCGCCTTGTGGTTCTGAGGGATCTAGATTTTTTGAGGTGAAGCATATTCATCAAATCTGGGTTTGACATGGCCTTATATGTCAGGCACAGGTCACCTCTGAGCAAGCGGTATGAGACTGAATAGAGCTGGAGTTCTTTCAGTCGGGCAGCATAAGACATATTTTTGAGACCCTTTATCCTTTTGGTGAGGAACTTTTGGGGCCTTTCAAGCTGCAGCAGGTGTCGGGTCAGATACATTCGAACGGGCATTGTACTCAATCATAGGTCTAATGAGTGATGAGTACAGGGGGACGATGACCTCCCTTGATCTAGATGTGAATCCCTTCATGATCGGGTGGGCAACATAGAAGGTTTTCCTAACTACTTTAGCAACATGAGTGTCAAATGAAAGGCTACTGTCAACCTGGGTCCCCAGATCCCTGATGACTTCTTCTGTGCTCAGTGGATTGCCACCTATATGGTAGCTAGGGGTAACCTTGTTTTTCCCGAAAGGTATGACTATGCATTTCTTGGCGTTTAACTTTAGGCCATGGCTCTGGCACCAGTTATTCATTTCTGTGAGGCCCTTCTGAAGGATATCTGTGTCAGATGTGTTTTCGACTATGGCGCCCAGTTTGCAGTCATCTGCAAACTTTGTCAGCCATAACCCTCCTGTGTTTGCTTGTACTTCAGAAAAGTAGATGCCGAACAAGAGTGGACCCAGGACTGAGCCCTGTGGGACACCACTAGTGACAGGCTTTGAGTCTGACATGGCTCCAGCAACTCTGACCCTGTGGGTTCTGTCACTTAGCCAGTTTGCAACCCATCTTGTGATGTATGGGTTTGCATTCAAGCTGATGAGTTTTTCGATGATACCTGAGTGGGGTATTGTGTCAAGGCCTTTGCCAGGTCGAGGTAGGCTGTATGGACTGCCTTTCCTCATCAATGACCTTGGTGACTGTCTCATAAAAGTCAACCAAGTTTAAGAGGCAGGATCTGCCTTTGACAAAGCCAAACTGGGTTGGATCCAAAGTCTGCAAGTTCCCTATGTCTTTATTTATGAGTTCCATTATGATCCTCTCCATGACTTTGCAGATAAGGCTTGTCAAGCTAATGGGGTGGTAATTTCCAGGGTCGGTGGAGTCACCGCCCTTATGAAGTGGGACCACAGTCGCCGTGCGCCACTCCTTGGGTATGTATCCTGAGGTGAGGCTAAGATTAAACAGCTGTCCTAATTGTGGGTTTAATTCCTCGTTGAGTTCATGAAGCACACAGCCGGGGACACCATCCGGTCCCATGGATGCTGTGTTTTTTGCCTTAGTGAGAGCAGTTCTCACCTGGGCGTTGGAGATGTTTGGGGGGCTACAATCCTCTGGTATAGATATCTCTCCTTTTGGGAGGGGAGAAGTTTGCTCTGAACCTGTCAGCCAGTATGTTGGCAATGTGTAAAGGTTCAGTAATTTTCACATCATTTTGAACTAATTCTGAGCATATCTGGGAGTTTCCTCCTAGGTTTCTAACATAGCTAAAGAAGGCCTTATGATTGTCTTTTGAGTCCTTGGCGATTTTTCTCTCAAAATTTGCCTTGGATGATTTTATGAGAGCTCTTAGTTTTTTACTTATGATGATCAAAGGTGTCTTACCTTTCAAGGATTTTGCTCTATCTTGTAGTAGCTTCCTCCTTTTGTTGTAGAGCTTGTTTATGGCTGGGGTCCACCAAACTGGACGCTTGCCTTTGGTACAGAGTGTCTTAGTTTTGTTTGGGATAGCCTGATCCATGCAGTTCTGTAGGTGCTGGTAGAAGGCATTTGTAAGTTATTCAGCGGTTTGAGTAATGTTTACCACTGGTTCAGGGGCCTTAAAGGAGACCACACTAGTTTTTAGAAGTGTGAAGTCGGCTTTTGAGAAGTTTTTCACTGTGGTCTTTTTTGTTTCAGGTGGGGGCGGGATGAGGACCTCCAGCGAGATTAGTTTATGATCTGATCTCACCAGTGAGGAGTATACTTCCGGTGTTGAACATTTTGATCCCATGTTCGTGATGATGAGATCAAGTATGTTTTCTCCTCTTGTGGGGATGGTGACTAGTTGTTCCATGGCATTTGAGTTTATGAACTCCAGGAATCTTTGGGTTAGAGTGTTTGGGCTTGAGTAGTGTTCCCAGTCTATATTAGGGTAGTTGAAGTCACCTAGTATGATGGTGTTTGGAGATACATTTATCCCCTCCAATGTTTTCAGGAAGGCCATATGAGGTTCCTGAGTTTGATAGGGTGGCCTGTAACATGCTACAAATTGCAGAGCAGTCTTGCCTATGGTTAATTGCACCTGGATGGTCTCCAATGCATCGTGCATTGCCACCAACCATGAGGTGTGGGTGTTCTTTATGAATATGGACACCCCCCCTCCTTTCTTGGTGTTGTCCGGATTTTGGGGCCGGAACGCATGATATGAGGTGAAACCTGTTAGTGCTGGGGTGCTCTCAGGAGCCTTGAACCAGGTTTCTGTCACAGCACAGACATCGACGTTCTCCATATTGAGAAGGGCCTCGAGTGCATGCATCTTGAGATTGAGACTTCTGGCGTTGAGCAGCATTACCCTTAGTTTTTTTTCTTTTTGGTGTTCTAGGGTGGTAGGTTTAGAATTTGAGCCTTGCCTAAAAAAGGCACTATGGGGGTGGCAAGAGCCTTTGCCAATATCCGGAAGCCCAGGGGTGACAGGTGCAAGCTGTACCTTGCGAAGCAGCGTGGCTTGTCCAGCATGTCATCCCAGGCAGACAGACATTGGATCCCCTTTGAATGACACCAGAATTTAAGCCAATTATTAAAGCTGATCATCTTATCACTGTATTGTGGCATCATTCTAGGTGAAGGTAGGATACTGCTCAAGGTCAGGGTCATACCTGCCTGGGCTACATAATCAGAGAGCTCCTCAATGTCCCTTTTCATGTAGTCCAAGGAGGTACATCTCAGGTCGTTGACACCAGCATGGACAATGACTGAGTTGTACTTGTACCTGCTGTTGAGAGACCTGAGTGCTTGCGTTATGTGGCGGATTCTAGCGCCCGACAGGCAGCTTACTGTGACCTTCTCCTTACTCAATCTGGTGAGCGGGACGTCAGTGTGTCTGACTATGGAGTCACCAATGACAAGTGTGTCTGGCACTGTGTTTGGCCTTAAGGGCTGTGACTGTTTGACACTCTGACTGTGTGGTCTATGTGTTGCATGTGTTGGGTCCTGAGGTGGTAGTTGTTTGGGTGTCTGCTTTGGTGGCCTCTGCTGTTTTGGTAGATTTTTGATCAGAGCCTCCGAGTATGTCTTTGTGTAATTATGTGTATGATTTGAAGTTGTGATGGTACTATGTGTGACTGGGTATGTATTGTGTGTGGTTTCCTTCTCCTCCTGTCTGGTCTTGCCAGTCCTATGTTGAGAGAGTTCAGCCTCCAGTTTGGCCGTATAGTTGCATCTCTCGCATGTATTTGTATTTTGTGGGAGAAGGAGAGGATTGTCTGTGTACATGAGGCAATTGTAACATTGCCTCAATATTCCCAGGTTCACCAGTTGAGCAGGAGAGGACACTAGCAACTGATCCCTCGACATACTAGAAGTAGTAGATAAAAAGACTTTCAAAGGACTCCGGGGGAAGTGGGTTTTAGGCTGGTGGGGTACTATCTATAATAAGAGTGCTTTATCAAGGTGCAAGTACTGTAGGAATAAGTGCTAGGCTTACAGATAGAGAATAGTCTACTTGGGAATCAAGTAGAGATGAACCTTTCAGTTATAGGATACTCTGGTTAGATCAGCAGTACAGCTCAAGGAAGGTAGTTTTAAGGGAAAATTTGAAGAGTGTAATTTAGGTGGCCCGAATAGTTTAACCTTATTTAACCGCCGCTGCTCTTGTGTGCAACAGTGGCAACTCCGCGCTAAAACGCGCTAAACCGCGCTAAATCGCGCAAATGCGCGTTTAGCGTGTTTTATATCAGGGGCTGAAAAAAGCTAGGAACTGGCCCAAAACAACCAATAGACTACAAGTTACTGGCTGAAACCTCACAAAACTGGACCAACAGGCAGCTCAATGCTTCCCACTCCCACTGGTAAGCAAGGGAACTTCCTACTTCCAAATTAGGCAAAGAATCAGTAACAGGAACTGCAAACAAAGTCCAGGGATCAGCAACTCTGAAACTGGACTACTCTAGCTCATAGCCAAGTTTTCTGTACTATATAGTACGACTGGATGTAATGTTTCTGCATACTCACTAAACAAAGCCAAAGGCACTGTAGAGAAATGCAGGCTAAATTAAAACCACTCCAATCCAGGATAAAATGATGTTTTAGTGTCTTATGTGAATTTTAACATTTGCTACATTTGTTTCAAGTGAGGTAATTACATTTTTCTTCATTTTATCCTGGACTGGACTGGTTTTACCTTATTCTACATTTCTCTACAGTGCCTTTGATTTTATTTAGTGGTGTCAAGCTGTGGCTTGGAGGTTTGGCACTGTTGTTCATGGTGGTGTTTCTGCGTAGTCCTTACTTTTCATCTTCCTTGGCATTCTTCAGTCACACACCACCACTGACATTCTGTGCCAATTGGCTACTGCCCCTCTGATTCTAGCTTTGACCTTCTAATTCAGATGTTCTTTCTCCTTAACCACTTCCGACTTCTTCTACATACTTGAAGCTATTAACCTGGTCTTCTATTTCCCTCTCTATCTCAGTTTTCAGCTTCTTTTGATTTACCCCATTTTCTACCATGACAACTGTCTCATCTGCATTTCAATTTAATTTCATGTGCCTTCAGTTTTGCATTCTGTTCAACTATCATTTTCTGAAGTTTCCGTTCAGTCTATTTGCAATTCCACATCATCTGTATATAACAGTTTTGTTGATCTGTCCCTTCCAACATGTTTGTTAATGTAGTCCATCACCAGTAAGAACAGCAGTCGGCTCAGAGCTGATCCATGATGCACATCCACTCCTACTGGGTACCTCTCTGTGAGTCTAAACAGTGTTTGTATTTTGTCATTGGTCTCTGTACATAGCCTGCACAAATTCTAACAATGTTTTCAGGACTTCATACATGACTGCTTAAACCAGCTTTCTTGGGACCTTGTCATATGCTTTATCCAAGTCTAGGAATGCCCATCTTCTTTATCTTTTTGTCTTTGCCTTACAACCTGCTAAATTTTCTCGGTGCCATCTGCTGAGTCACTTTCCAGAAGCTGCTATAGTGCCTGTGATACCTTTGTTATTGCAACTGCTCTCTAATCATCTTTGTTAGCGAATCAGTATTCCTTCTTAGCTTGGTCCATCTTTGTTACTCATCATCACTACCACCACCACCACCACCACCACCACCATCATCATCATCATCATCATCATCATCATCATCAATCCCCTTTTGCCCATTATTTCTACATGGGGTCAGGGTGTCATTTTAACTGTCACCATCTCTCTCGATTCAATGATACACTTCTGCCTACTTTGACACTCATGCCTGACTGTCACAGATCTTGTCTCAAACAATCCATTCACCTCTTTGCTGGACACCCTTGTTTCCATTTACCTTCTTCCTGTCTGTTCCAAATCTTCTTCACCAGACTGACTTCTGCTTTTCTGCACGTGTGCCCAAACCATCATAATATGTTCTCTTTTATCTTTTCTGCAACTGGAGCTACTTTGGCTTCTTCTCTTAAGTCATCATTTCTTCATCTATTCCACAGTGTGCATCCTATCACCCATCTCAGGCACTTCATTTCTATCACCTCTAGCTTCTACATCTGTTCTGTCTTTACTACCTGGGTTTCTATAAATACAGTAGTACTGGGTGCACCACTGTTTTGTACACCTTACTTCTCAGTTTCTTTGGCATTCTTCTGTCATACACTACACCTGATATGCTTTGCTAGTTGGATGTAGCCCCTTTGATTCTAGTTTTGACCTCTTCATTCAGACTTTCCTTCTTCTCAACCACCTCTCCCAGATACTTGAAGCTGTTAACCTATTTCACTGTCTTTTCTTCTATCTGAATTCTCAGCTTCTTCTGATTTCCCCAATTTGCTGTGATTACCACTGTCTTCTCTGCATTTAATTTCATCCCATGTGCATACATTTTTGCATTCCATTAACCTATCCTTTGCTGAAGTTCTTGCTCAGAGCCTGCTTGTAATGCCACATCATCTGCATAAAGCAACTTTGTTGATCTGTCTCCTCTGACCTGTTTGCTAATGTAGTCCATTACCAGTATGAACAGTACTGGGCACAGAGCTGAACCCTGATGTATGCCTACTCCCACTGGGAACTCATATGTGAGACCGAACACTGTTTGTACTTGAATCATTGCATCCATGTAGATAGCCTGCACTAATTCTAAAAATATTCAGGGACTTTGATCCACTGCAGTAGTGCCCAAATCCACTTTCTTGGAACCTTGTCATATGCTTTCTTCATGTGTAGGAATTACCAGTGGGACTCATTCCTCATCTCTAGCTTTTTCGCAACTATATTTCTCAATGCTAACATTGAGACAGTTGCACTGCACCCTGATCAGAATCCGAACTGCTCATATCACATCTTACTTTCTACTCCTCTCTGTACCCATTTATCAATCACACTCTCCAGAGCTTTCATGCATTATGATAAGAGTTTGATACCTCTGTATTGCCCACAGTTGTGAATGTTCCCTTTGTTCTTGTATACTGGCACTATACAGTCATCTGGGATACGCCTTTCTCTCAACACTGTTAGGAGTACTCTCAGGAGACATTTCTCCCAAATCTCACCCAGTGTCTTTATCATATCTGCTGTGACCTCATCTGAGCCTGCTGCTTTCCCTGACTTTATTTTCTTTAGTGCTATTCTTACTTCTTCTAGGGTGGGCTCCTCTTTCTTCTCTTATTGTAGGCTGTGTCTGAAGCAGGACAGCTTTTGTGAGGTTTTCTTCATTTAGAAACTGCTTGTAGTACTCCTTCCATCTGCCTTTGATATTCTGTGGGCTGGTAAACAGGTTGGTGCTGGCATCCCTTATGATGGGTGTCTGACTATCTTATTTATCTTTCTGTCTTTGCCTTGCAACCTGATATAGTTTCTTTGTGCCACCTACTGAGTCACTTTCCAGAAACTGGTAGAGTGCCCCAGATGCCCTATTCTTTGCTATTGCAATTCCTTTCTTACTCGTAGCTTCTTTGTTAGCCAACCAGTATTCCTTCCTAGCCTGGTCTGTCTTTTCTATCTCCCACTTTTTCTTGTACTCCTTCTTTCTTTTAATGACTTCCTGGACTTCTGTTTTGTATCACCAGCTTTCCTTATGTAGTATATTTCCATACCTGGCTCGGCCACATAGCTGTTTATTTTATTTATTTATTTTTATTTAAGTTTGATAACTGAGGAAATCCACTGGGCCAAGAAGAGCCCATTTTCAGTGGAGGCCTGGGGAGAAAAGCTCCACAATAATTGCAAGTTACATTTCACATGTTACAAAAGGACATAGTTCATAGAGCTAATTAAACATTTACAGATAAGCTCCATGATATTTGCAATTGGCTTGTCAGAATGTTATAAAAATGAAAAGACATAATTCAATACAGAAATTTCAACATTTACATAAAGTGAATATTTTTGTTATAAACGTAATTGTAGGTATAACATTTCAAAATATATAGCTACTAGCCATTAGTAGGTTAAGAAAATATTATGCATAGAGAGGGTAATAGTATAATTGAGATTGGAGAGTATATTACAATAGATATTAGCTAAGGACAGCAATAGATGGCCAGGAGGTCATGCAGGTTTGTGGACTTGAAGGAGATTTTGTTTTTTGTATCTGAGAGAGTGGTTGGGAATGTAAGGTTTTAAGGAAGTAGCAATAACTGGGCAGATGGCAGTTTAAAGATGAGCTTGTGGGCAATGGTGAGTTTTAGGTAACTGAGGTAGTTGGGTAGTTCAAGCCAATTGGGGGTAAAGAGGGAGTGGCAGTGGTGGGATGAGTTTTTTTTAATTGGTTGCAAATATGGTGATCTTGTGGTATCAGGATTCAAGTTTGGACTGAAGGCCAAGATGGAGATTGTTGAAAAGAGGGGCACCATACATAAGGGAGGGGAGTAGGAAGGTGGATGCAAGAGTGTGATGGGTAGAGTGGCTTAAGAAGTGGTTGTGCCTGTAGAGGAGACCTGACTTTTGGTGGGTTTTCTTGATTGCAGAGCGCATGTGGGTGTCAACTTTTAGTTCTTCATCAATAATGATGCCAAGAAGCTTGGTGTTGGGAACGATTTCAAGGAGGGTGTTGTTTTGGCTCTGTATTGTGAATGTGGATTTGTCAATAGAGTTTTTGGTAGGGGAAAAAAACATTAGTTTGGTTTTATTTGCATTTAGTGCCAGATGGTTAGATTGCATCCAGGTTTCTGTTTTGGAGAAGGCTAGCTGGGTTTTTTGCTAGGAGCTCAGAGGGGGAGAAGGCTGAGCCGATGATTGCTGAGTCATCTGCATATTGGATGATATATGAGTCTGGGATGGATTGGTGAAAGTTGTTAATGAATAGGTTAAAGAGAAGAGGGCAAAGAAGAGAATCCTGTGGGACACCTGTGGGTGTGGGAAGGAAGGGGGAGTTTGAAGTTTTCCATTGTACAGCTTGTTAAAGGCTGGACAAGTAGCTGAAAAACCAGGTGATGGTGGTGTGAGAGAGGTGTAGGGTGGAGAGTTGGGATATAAGTAGGGAGTGTGAGATGGTGTCAAAGGCCTTTGAAAGATCTAGGAATAGTGTGGATATGAACTTGCCTGAGTCGCATTCGAGGTTTATGGTTTCAAGAAAGGAAAGAAGGGCAGTTATGGTCCAGGTGGAAACCATGTTGAGTAGGGGAGAAGAGATTGTTTAGTGTTAGGTTTGCCATGAGTTGTGCTTATATTGTTTTCTCTAGTATTTTAGAAAGAGGGGAAAGAATGGCAATAGGCCTGAAGTTGGTGGTATAAGTATTTTCGCCACCTTTGTGGAGGGGGATGATGTAAGCATGGCACCAGATAGAAGGGATGTATGATTATTGTACTTGTATGGCTCTGTTTGCAAGAATAGAGATGGGATAGGCAATACTGTCTGCAGATTGTTTGAGGAAGGTGGGTGGAATGTTGTCGGGTGCATTGCAACAGGGTTTGAGTTTGAGGAAAAGTCTTTTTATAGTGCGTGTGGGGATGAGATTGAGGCAGAAGGATGTGGAGGAAGGTTGATGACTGGGGTGGTTGTTGGGGCAGGAGAGGGTGGTGGTGGAGGAGGGTCTATATCATATGAGCGAATCGCACAAATTGTGAATGCTCATAATATTGAACATACCAGACCTTGAACTTCCTATTGTGGGGGGCTGCACCCCCCACACCCCCTGCTAAATATATATTCCAAGTCCGAGATTGCACTACAGTGAGGAAAGGGCAACCATCCCATTCTTCATTGTACCGCGATCTCAGAAAAAGCACTTCAAAGTCCGGCACATTCGATATTATGAGCATTCGTAATTTGTGCGATTCGCTCATATGGCATAGACCCGTGGAGGATGGGGGTGGGAAGGAGGCTGATAGTTTATCTATGTAGTCTATGAAGAATGAGTTAAACTGGCTGGCTGTTTCAAGGTTGGAGAGGTTGGGGTCTGGGCAGGGGTTTTCTTTGTTGCCAGGATGCAGCATGGATGAGATGGAGTCCCAGAATTATTTGAGATTTGTTGAGTGCAAGGACTGGAGTTTGGAGTAGTCAGCTTTGTGGTCTTTAATTATTAGTTTTTTTGCAGAGTTTCATAGTTGCTTATACTATAGGAGGGTGTTAGGGTTTTTATGTTTTTGATATTGTTTCCATTTTTGTCCCTTTGGTGCAAGGCTAATTTAGTATCTTTTGATAACCATGGGCAGGGACTGAGTTTGATGCATTTGGTTCGAGAGGGAGCTTGGTGATTGAAAAGGGTTAGAAATGAGTGGTTAAAGTAGGAAATGGCATCATCTAGTGGAAGGGTTTTTAGGGGGGACCAGTCAGCATGCTTTAAACATCCAGAGTAAGTTAGAGGGTTAAAAGAGGAGAGGTTGTGGGTTTGGATGTAATGGTGTTTATGCAGTGGAGATGGGAGATGGTCGATGAAGGCTGGTAGGTGAGTGCTGAGAGGATCAGGTAATGTTCCGGCTTTGGTGATAAGGTTTGGGTGAGTTGTTAGGATCCAGTCAATGATGGTCCAGGAGGTACCATCTTTATTTGGTCTGGTTGGAGATTGTATTAGTTGGGAGAAGTTGTACACATTGATTGTGTGGGATGGGGCTTCAGAGTTAATAGTATTCCAGTTGATGTTGGTATCACCGAGTATATCGGTTTCATTTTTTATATTGGAGGAGAATCAAGACAGGATGTTTACAAGAGTTTTGATATTATCACCAGGGGGAATATAGAGGGCAGCGATGTATATGGACTTGTGATTGTTTATTTTTAGTAAACCTATTATAATTTCAGCATTGGCAAAGGTTGGTATTTTATTGGAGTAGGGAGTTATGGTATGGGAGGTGGAGTAGATTATTGCCACTTCACCACCTTTTTGTGGGCTCTGTCATTGCAAATGATTTGGCAACCTGGTAGTAGGAGTTCACTATCTTTTATATAGGTTTTCAGCCAGGTTTCAGAAATGGCGGTAATGACAGGGTGGTTATGGCAGAGCCAGGCATGGAGGATAGGGAGTTTGTTTTTTTTATGCTTTATGCATTAAGTGTTGTAAGGTGAATGGACTTTGAGCTTGTGGGTTGAGTGGAGGGTTTAGTGAGAATGATGTTAGGCATGGGTCCAGGGTAGGGGTGGATGTCGCCGACTAGTGAGAGAGAGATGTGGTAGAGTAGAAGAGTGAGGCAATGTGTTGGGCAAGGGTAGCATGGGTTGTGTGACAGTAGTGATTTTCTGGTACCAAATTTAAGAGGGGAGTACAGGAAGGGGTTGGGTTGGGAGCAGTTTTGGCTTGGAAAAATAGATTGGGTTAGAGGTAAAGAGTTCATGTGAGATGGGTGAGTAGGATGGGAAGTGAGGTTGATGATAAGATATAGTGGAGTGTGTGTGTGTGTGTGTGTGTGTGTGTGTGTGTGTGTGTGTGTGTGTGTGTGTGAGAGTTATGACAAGGGTTGGGAAAAGGTGTGAGATAGGTAAGAGAAGAGAGAGAGATTAGTGGGGCAAATTGGGTTATAGGGAAAGATGTTATGTAGAGGGGTGGATGTTTGGGGTGATGTAGATCTACAGGTGGGTGGGATTTGGCTTAGGTTTATTGTGATTGGAGAAGTGTTGGGTGGGGAGGATTCAGGGGATGTATAAAAGTACAGGTAGTGGGGGCGGGTTGAATTTGGGGGCAGGGCAGGGGAGCGGAGTGACCCCGAAGGGTGAACGGAGCAGGTTACACCTTCCAGGAGGAGCAGCAGTCACCAAAAAGAAAATAATCAGTGAGAAGGTTAGAAACTACAGAAATAGGGCAGCCTATCATTTTGGTTTGAATGTTACCTTTCTGTTTGTTTTTATTATTTATGCACCAATGGGGAGCTGCAGTTCACTGAGAAGTAGTTAAATAATGCAATCATGCCAGGGGTTTCAGAAAGTGACATGCAGTAAATTATGACTTAATAGAGTACTAATTAAAAAAGAATGGAATATAGTATAAGTGAGTACACTACTGGGGATTCCTATGAATCAAGGGCAGAAAAGCTATGTCAAAAGATGGTGCCTTTCTACATCAGGTTTTTGATTCGATATGTAAGTACAATCATAAGTACAAATGGTATTTACAGTTGTGCACACTACTGAGGAATGCCCATGGGACATACAGAAACTAAGTGTAGTCAGGGAGAGGTTTTTAGTATTTAAATATAGCACCGCAGCTCAGGGGAGGAATAAGTAAACTCTCAAGAGGAAGAGGGAGGGAATAGACAGGATTGACGGGGCTAGGAAGCTTACAATAAGATTATGTTAGGATACCGAGAGAAGGGGGGGGCTAAGAGCCAGGGTTTGGAGAAAGCTGTGAGAAAACAGGTTTGACAGGGCTAGGAAACTTACACTAGAATTATATTAGGAGAACAAGAAAGGGCGAGGGGGGGCTATGGACCAGGACATGGAGAAAGTTGTGAGAGGAGCAAAACAATCAACCAACTAGCACTGGTCAGTACCTAAAGGCATCTGTTTATCTGTGTGAATTCAAAAGCAGATTTAGTAGATCATTAGGAAAAATTAATGTAAAATTAAATTTGCTACAATAAACGGGAGAATAAAATATAAGAATATAAAAGAAATGTGATATACAAGATAAATAAAATATAAGAATATAAAATGAATGCAAAGCTTTGAAAAACTGTATATATTTGTTACATAAATGGAAGGAAAAGGGGGGGGGGTCCAGTAGTGTGCACAGCAGAAGAATCAGTAGGACTATCACAGAGAGAAGATTATAATAGACTTACACTGCTCACAGTCTGTTGATAAAAGTAGGACTTGCTGTGGCTTTTACTGGTTTGTATGGGATTCCGCTCTCCATGTTCTTGCATGCAGACAGTTGCTTCAGGTTTTTCTTTATTTTTTTTTTGGATCTTTGAATGTGTTTAAGGGAACTGCTCACAGTCTGTTGATAAAAGTAGAACTTGCAGTGGCTTTTACTGGTTAGTACGGGGTTCCGCTCTCCATGTTCTTATATGCAGGCAGTTGCTTCAGGTTTTTTTTTTTTTTTTTTTTTTTTATTTGGACCTTTGAGTGTGTTTAAGGGAACTGGTCACAGTCTGTTGATAAAAGTAGAACTTGCAGTGGCTTTTACTGGTTTGTACGAGGTTCCGCTCTCCGTGTTCTTGTATGCAGGCAGTTGCTTCAGGTTTTTTTGTTGTTGTTGGACCTTTGAATGTGTTTAAGGGAACTGCTCACAGTCTGTTGATAAAAGTAGAACTTTCAGTGGCTTTTATTGGTTTGCATGGGGTTCCGCTCTCCGTGTTCTTGTATGCAGGCAGTTGCTTCAGTTTTTTTTGGACCTTTGAATGTGTTTAAGTAACTGCTCACAGTCTGTTGACAAAAGTAGAACTTGCAGTTCTGTTCTGTAGTCTTCACCCATGCTGTTTTGAGGTGCTGCCATTCTTCTTTACTTGTACCTATTTCCTCCTGTTCTTGGAGTGCTAGATCCCTGTGTAACAACTTGAACATTTGTACTTTCTCTCCTGTCAACTTCCAGGTCTTCAGCCTGGTCTCTGTTGACCTTGGAGCCTTCTCTGACCACTGCTTGCACCTAGTTGTGGCAACCAGTGGTTTATGCTCTTGGCTGACTGTTTCACTGGGAATTACTTTGCAATCACTGATTCTACCCCAGTGCCTTTTCCTTACTAGGAGCAAGTCTACCTGAGTGCATGTTGGCCATTTTTGTATGTGAACCTATGACTGTCTCTTTTTATGAACCATGTGATGGCTACTATCAAGTCATTTGCCAGACAGAAGTGTAGAATGACCTCTCCTTCTTTATTCCTGAAATTTACTGTACTATTCTTTTCTTTTAATAACTTCCTGGACTTCTTTCTTCCTCCACCATCTTAACTTATATTCCTTATTTTTATAAATGGCTTGGCTGCATACCTGTTCTAAGTTCCTCATACATGCCAGAGTGCTGCCAGTCTTCAACTCTACCTAGTTCCTCTTCTTCTTGAGGTGATAGAGGCATGAGTAATTCCTTGGACTTCTGTGCAGTCAACTTTCATATCTAAGCCTAGTCCTTATTGGCCTTTGCACATTCTCTGATCACTGATTGCAGCTGATTGTGGCAACCAGTGATTTATGTTGTGGGAAGACCATTTCACTGGAGCTGACTACTGAAAAAACACTCATAAATAAAGCCAGTACCTACCTGGTCACTGGTCCAAAGGACATTAAAGACAGATGGTAGGAATACTTACAGCTGTTTCTAAATGAAGAAAACTCTGCAGGTTGCACTGCCCCAGACATAATACACAATGAATGAGGAGGAGGAGAAGCAGCAGGCTCAGATGAGGTCACGGCATATATGATTAAGATGCTGGGAGAGTTAGTGGAGAAGTGACTCTCAGGGTACTCATAGCAGTATGGAAAGATATTGGTATTTGATTAGACAGGGGAATAAGCATTCTAGAACCATTGTACAAGAAGAAGGGGGATATTCACAACTTAGGAGGTACAGCACTATCAAGGTCTTGTCACACTGCATGGATGTGCTTGAGAAGGTAGTTCATGAATGAATATGGATAATAGTAGAAAGTAAGACAGGAGATAAGCGGTTTAGATTGAGATTAGGATACAGCACATTTGACCCAATGTTTCCAATGAGACAGATAATTAAAAAAAAAGTGAAGATGAGGAAAGAGGCCAACTGGGCATTCTTAGACCTGGAGAAAGCATATGTAAAGGTCACAGGAAAGCTGATTTAGGAGGTCTGTAACAATTCAAAGTCCTGGAAACACTGGCAGACTTAATGGTGGCTATGCAGAAGGTGGCACAGTGGTGAAGTGGATAACATTGTCGCTTCACAGCAAGAAGTTCCCTGTTTAAATCATCTGCTTCCTTTTGGAGCCTGCATGACCTCCCTGTGTTTCAGTGGGTTTTCTCTGGGTGCTCTGCTTTCCTCCTACATTCCAAAGATGTGAAATATGTGGATTGTACACTCTATATCAGTCTTAGCTCTGAGTGTGCACGTGTGACTAGTACAGAATAATATCTGCAGCATATGCGCATGTGTGACTGGTACAGAATAATGTCTGCAGTATGTGCACATGTGTGACTGGTACAGAATAATGTCTGCAGTATGTGCACATGTGTGACTGGTACAGAATAATGTCTGCAGTATGTGCACATGTGTGACTGGTACAGAATAATGTCTGCAGTATGTGCACATGTGTGACTGGTACAGAATAATGTCTCCAGCATGTGCACATGTGTGACTGGTACAGAATAATGTCTGCAGCATGTGCACATGTGTGACTGGTACAGAATAATGTCTGCAGCATGTGCACATGTGTGACTGGTACAGAATAATGTCTGCAGTATGTGCACATGTGTGACTGGTACAGAATAATGTCTGCAGCATGTGCACATGTGTGACTGGTACAGAATAATGTCTGCAGCATGTGCACATGTGTGACTGGTACAGAATAATGTCTGCAGCATATGCACATGTGTGACTGGTACAGAATAATGTCTGCAGCATGTGCACATGTGTGACTGGTATTGAATAATGTCTGCAGCAGCACTAGATACCTGGGGGTTGAAAATTGGATCTGTGTGAGAGTCACTCTTGATGTGACACTCCAACTCAATGTACAAGATGGAAAAGATGAGGGTGTTTGCCAGTGCTGATGTACAAGGACTGAATGACACAAAAACAAACAGTGTTTGAACTTAAAGAGTGGTTCCCAGTGGGAATGGATATGCATCAGGGTTTATCTCTGAGCTCACTGCTATTTATACTGGTGATGTACTACATTAATAAACAGGTAGGAAGGGAAAGAGGTAAATAAAGCTACTGTACATAGTGGTAAATTATCAGCACACACTGAACAAGAACTTCAGCCAATGATAGGGAAACGGAATGCAAAATTAAAAGCACAAGAGATGAAACTGAATATAGACAAGACTTGTGTCATGGTAGCAAATGGGAAAATCAAAGAAGCTAACTACTGAAGCAGTAGGGAAGATAGTGGAACAGGGTAACAGCTTCAGGCATCTGGGAGAGGTAGTTGAAGAGAAGGGAAGTCAGAATTAGGAAATCAAAGGTAGAACCAGAGGTGGACACAAGAGTGTCAGGGGTACTATGCAACAGAAGAATGTCAAAGAAGTTGAAAAGCAAGGTGCACAAAACAGTTGTGTGGCCAGTTCTTCTGTATGGTAAACACACAAATGGGCAGTGAAGCCTGTGCATCTGAGGAAGATAGATGTGATGGAGATGTAGTGAGTGATACAGCTGGTAAGATGTACATTGCAATACATAAAAAAAAATGATGACTTCAGAGCAGAAGCCAAAGTAGATCCTATTAGTGAGAAGGTCAAATGGAACAGATTATGATGGTTCAGGCATATGTGTATAAACTAGGAGATGAAAGAAAAAGTAAATGAATTGTGTGAGAGAAGACCTGATGGAATCAGGCATGACTGTCAAAGTAGGTGGCAAAGCGCACTGAATGGAGACAGGTGGTGACAGTTGATAAAACAACCTAACCACATATAGCAAAATGGGAAAAAGGGGGTTAATTATATATGTGTGTGTGTGTGTGTGTGTGTGTGTGTGTGTGTGTGTGTGTGTGTGTATATATATATATATATATATATATATATATATATATATATGTGTGTGTGTGTGTGTGTGTGTGTATATATATATATATATATATATATATATATATATATATATATATATGTGTGTGTGTGTGTGCGCGCGCGTACATGCATGTGTGTGTGTGTGTGTGTGTGTGTGTGTGTGTGTGTGTGTGTGTATGTGTGTGTTGAGAAAGAATAATATGTTTAAGTATCATTTTGTAGTAAAGGTATGAAGCCAGATCAATAAACTTAAATTCTAAATGTTTCCAAAGTGATGGGAAACATTCATATGTATGTTCAGAAATGGTCAATTATGTAAAAATGTGAGAAGATCGCTTCCTTTATAGAAAAATATTGTGGGCCCTCGTGTAAATTTTTTAGTCAGACATGTATAATGTGATGGAATGAGAGACCGAATGGAATTCCCATTTTTTTTTCATGGAAATAACATGACTGCCTCCTGTACTACTAATGGACAGATGAAGCTCCTGAATGCTTTTTCCCCCTCAAATTATCTATAGCATGATTCCAGTTATTCTTATTAGGGGTAATATATAATTATTGACCATGGGATGGGTAAAGCCAATCTATAACTAAATGGGCTAGATTGTTTCAAGCACAAAATGGGAAATTGGCTAGGCTTAAAATGTCCACAAGGGCAGCTAGCCTAGTACTTTCCTATGAACCTCTAAAGAAAGGGTTAGAGAGCAGTCTAACCACAGTTCCAGGTATCTAAACTGGTAGATTACCTTGGAATTCAGGGCACATGTTTACATTTCATAGGGAGCTGTTTCAACTCTACCTGATACACAAAGATCACTGTGTTTACTTTTTGGAAGTTAATATTAAGTTACCTCTTCCTGAACCACTTATAAATTATGGCCTGCTAATTACAAAGTGCAATCTTAAGTAAGGTGTCTCTTGAGGGGCAATGCATTTTTGGAAGGAGTTAAAAAGAAGGGATATGTCATGGAGCCTAAGACATAAGCCTGCCTAAACAATATACATCAGAACCCCCTTCACATCTATTAGTTTTATCTTGAAGATAATATGAAAACCACTGTAAGGTAATGCAATTCAGTTCATATATGCTAATATAAGAGATACGGACAGAGTCATAGATTTCATAATACCTCCTCACCACTTTCTCCCAAAAATAACATGATGTATCTAGGTTTTTGCAAGATATCTGACACTTGGACTATAAACAGATTATCATAGAAGTTAGCTAACTTTGGAAAAAGATTGTCCACTGACCTTTTGGCTGCATTGATTTTGGTGAAATGTTCTTATTTTCAAGCTTGATTTACCCTGTAGATGATGTTCCTATTTTTTGAGGTATGTCCATATTTTCAGGCATTCTTTGCCCCTGTAGATGGTTTTCTTATTTTTCAAGTTATGTTCCTATTTTCAGGCTTATCAACAAAGTAGTGGCACGCATAATTAAAGAAAAAAGACACGCATCTTACATCTCTATTTTTCTAAAATAAAAATACATGACCTAGCATGGTAGACTTTTGCAGTACAGTTCACCAAAGTCTATGAATTTTGCTTATTTGATAATGTGTTTATTATTTCCATCATTTTTGTCATACACTGTTTTAAATGTGTTTTTGTGTAGTATCTCACATTTGTCCTGGAAGCTGGAATAGATATGGGGTAAACGGTACATAACATTTATGCTAATTAAATATCAAGTTTTTTTGTTGGCTTTATTTATATTTAAAGGACCCTTTCCTCTATTTACAATGTCTGCAGGTTGAGAGGCATGATTTCCTTGTACAGTCCAATGTTAAGGTAACGTACAAAAGGGTATGATGAATGATAACTATAAGAGACCACACTGGGAAATGATAGAAAACTATGCATTATAACATACTACTCGGCCGGTTATATGACTATTCCACTAGAACAATAGTAGTGATGCAGGATCCCCCTATTTAACAGTGCCTAAAGAGGCACACTATTAAAATATCTGCAAAATGATTAGCATGAAATACTGGATGAACATAATGAAAACAGACTCAGATTTGATGGACAGTAAATGTATGGTACATGAGATTCAAAGAAAGTGCAATATAATGCCCTCAGATAGTTTATAGCACCATGGAATCTACATTCTTGAAACTGAGTTGTCAACTACAGTCATAATGGAATAGGAAGTAGATTGGGTACAATTTATGTATTATTTTATTTATTAGAATGTATGTACCAGGATAATCTGACTGGTTATGAGACCCCTTTTCAGGTCTGGAGATAAAAGATCAAAACCAAATCAAAACATTAAGTTTACAAAAGGTTGTTGAAGCTGCTGATGTTCTAATGCAAAGGTTCAGATGTAAAGAGACCATTCCCTTCTGTGCCTACAACACCATTAAACTCACTGTAAACTGTAGTGGAGTATTGGTTTTCATCTGAGATTCATTCCCACAAAACTGATACCCAATGCCTCTTCCCACCAGTGATCTCACTGCACTTCAGCTTACCATAGGAAAGATAGGCCTTCATCTTGTTACTGATCACCCCCCCCCCCCACCCATGGATGCTTAAAATCATTAAAATGTCATGACATTCTTTGAAAATATTTCTATAAACAATGGCACATTCATTCTTGGTGACATACATATACAACATATACCCCAGTCTATTGACTGGAGTACCTATACACCAGTCTGTGGACTGGAGTACCTATACACCAGTCTAGCATACCTATATTTACACAATGTTTCTAAGATCAAGTTAACAAAACCTGCTGTGTAGGTGAAAACATTCTGGACCTTTTGCTGATTCTCTAACTGAGCATTGAACTGTTCCTTTTCCCTAGTCAGCTGCTCATTACTTAAGTCTGACCACAAATTGGTAGTATTTACCCTTCGAATATCCACCCCTTCTAACAAACATCACATACTTTAAGATTTCAGAAATGCAAACTTATTACCATTATATGACAAAGTCTCTAAATTCAGCCATGAAAAATCATCAGTGTACCAACAATATGCTTCCAGTTACACTAATGAACTCTATGCCCATTTAGACAAAAGCATTGCACTTACAATTCCTATCAGAACCACATAAAATGTCAAATTACAGAACAAACCACATTGGTGTTCAGTCACTATAGATACACTGTACACAAAAGGAACAAACTGCTCATGTTACTTTCCATGATAAGACCTCCTCAGTATGAAGGCAATGTAAAAAGTATCACCAAGAAACTGAAGGCAGTCATTAAAACTCGCAGACTACCGTGAACTAGCGCTACCAGCCAATATGAAGGATAATTACAATTGCTTCTTCATCTATGTCTGGAAACCAAGAAATATGTTTTTCTAAATGCTTCCTCCCACTGAAATCAGGAGTACATTGCTGCCATGATAGCCATCAAATTTGCTGCCAGCCTCTATCTCAAAACTATTATCCCTACTCCTATCATACCTGAGGAACTCCCTGCCTTGCTGATCCACTCCTAAAATGGCTTAACCTCAGCCTAGTTACAGGTTATGCCTGTGAATCCTGGCACACTATTGTAGTGAAGCTTCAAGGGGGTGTCTCAGCAGTGACCCAGAAAACTACAGACCCTTCAGTACTACCAGATTTGTCTATAATGCAATGGAGCCAATCATCACTGACTTAGTAAATCATGCCATCAGAAAGTTGGTCAGGCTCAATCCACAAAAAGTTAGCTTCATTAAAAGTATAGCTTGCTAACTAAACTTTGTTACCATCTTACAAAAGTCACACTGAGTAAAAAGTGGCCATACAATCCATGCTGTCTATCAGGATCTGGAATACGTTTCCCCTACATGTCAAACAGTATGACTCCCTGTCTTCTTTCAAACTCAGCACAGACAGCTGGAGGGCACCCTTATTTATATGCTGGGACTTACAGGTCTCGCCCTCCTGGAAAGGGGACCTTATTGTGTTCATTAGCAAGGCACATTTGGCCTCTGCTCTAACTGCCTTGTATATCCTATAATCCTATGATCACAATAATGAAGCTAATAAGGTAAGAAAGTAATAAGGATTGCAGTCATGAAATACTTCATTGCTTCATGTGTAGTATAAGCTGGAACAAGCTGCTTGCTACAATTTTTAAAAGCAGAAGTCCCTTTCTTCTATTTTTGTTTGGCTGTAGGAAGCAGCACAGAGCATTAGAAGAGCTAGTTGTGTACCCGCTGAGAGGTAAAAAGAAGTAGTATATTACTTGCAAAAAATTGCAGATTATTCATTAGGTAGATAAATAGCTTAGATAAGGCTTTAGGTTATTGTTTCCTAAAGGATAGCTCATGTCTATGGTTCTTATAAGGAAAAACTAATAATGACCCATCACTAGAAGAAAGACCTACTTATCCACGTCTAGTGCTTTCCACTACATTACCTGACTGCATCCATTATTTTAGCTGTCTTAAGAGAAAAAACACAAAGTGAAATTATTTTTTTCAAAGCTCTACTAATAGTGCAAATGTACAAGATAAATCACTTGCAGACTGTAAATCCGAGAAGTCTACCTGCTTTTCAACTTCCATAGAATTGTGTCTGAAATAATAATAATGTGGATGGAAAGCAAAAGATATACTGACCTAGATATTCACCTCAGCACAGGCAGGTTAATAATTAAGTAGCTGGGATTCAGAAGCATCACACATGCAGCCATGTAATGGATTAGTAATGTGACTGAAGTTAATTCTGAGCTCTGTTACTTCATGCAGTTAAACTAATGAATTCACTGTTGAAACTACTACAGATAATGCAATGACCTGCAGTACATGACATGTTACATGACATAATGAACCCATTATTGTACATGTAGCATGTTAATGCCAATGTCCATTCACATGAATAACAACATGTAACTTTGAGCAGAGATGAGTGTCCTAATAAGGATTTCTCAGAAAAGTCCTCATAAATTCATTATTATAAATTTAAACAAAATGGATGTATATGACAGTCAGAAAGGAGGAAGACCAAGCAGACGAATAAACAGAAGGACAAAAAAAATAGGTAGCTGAGAAGCAATGGTAGATTTCTTTGGCACAGATGCCCATTTTTTTCCAAGAAAGATGTAGGGGGTAGGTTGCCAAGTGACATTTATCAGGGACAGACAAATGAACACAAAAGATGAACAAAGAACAACAGGGGAGGTGTTGACCAAAATGGGAGTAATGAGGAACAGAGACACAGAACAATGTCCATGACTCAAATGTCTTGCAAAAGGGTGACCAGTTATGTCTGAACTTACTAACCATCTGGCATGAGTACATATGGTAAAGTCCTTGATGATTGCAAGGACTGGTGCACAAACTGGGGAGCAAAGTGAAAATCAAGGCAGGGGGAACATCATGACAAGAAATAGGTTGGGATGACAAGTCACTTTTGGCCTTCCCAGTGTCACACGCTGCTGGAAATCAGTCACATCCATGACTGTCTTCTTTGATAAGCTAAGCACCAGTCATAGAAGGATGTGACAGAGGTGGACAGTGCTGGTGTATCATTGCCAGTCCCACAAAGCCATTATGACATGCCAGATGACATACTGTGACCCACAGGTGGAGTACCCTACTGGAGATCATACACTGTCAACTACTGATATACCAGAGAACTACTCATGGAAACTGGCCAGGTAATCCAGAAGAAAGGAAGACCTAGAGATTGGTAGACACCCAGAATGTGATGGCTAAGCAGGTGGATGGTGAGGTAACCACAGTAACAGTTAGAAAATAAATAGAGAGATACAACAATAACTAAGTAACTAAATAAATAAAAGAACAAATAAACATAATAAAAGTGCAGTGGTAAAGATGGAGGCAAAAGCAACAATAACAGCTCCCTATTGAAATGTTGGCAGTCAAACTGCTACATGCTGAAAAGCTAAAATAGACTGAAAATACAGGAGGACCCTGTACCCTCTAATGTGAGAGAGAGAAAAGAGGAGTTAAGACATAAGGACATCAGTAAAGAAAATGCATGGATTGCATGACAGAAGACATGTGACAGTCAAACATGACTTTAGGAGAAGATAGGAGAACGGTATTGGATTGAAAGAGTTAGTGACAGTTGATACAACACCCCAACCCGACGTAGAAAATCAGAAAATTAAAGGTTAATGATTATGATGATCATCATTTCTAATTTTGGCAATTTAATCTAGCAGCCCTGCCCATCCCCAGCAGATACTTTTTGACTGTATTCCTCTCAGTTATTCAAATGTGATAAAAATGGCCACAAACAATAGCCATAGTAAATTATTTCAATGTGCTTAACAGAAATACACACTAGTTTGTCAAAGCTAGAAAAAAATTATCACTAAACTCAAGCAAAGAATGGCAAGACCAGTGATTTACATACACAAACATCTCACTTCAAAGCATTCAAAGCCATTATGCTGAGTGTGTACCCAATAGATATCTGATTGCAATTAAATAAAATAAAAATAATGGCAACAATAAATTTAACTCTGTTTCATACAAACACACCATGCTCAGACACAAGAAAATGTTCCAACATTCTTCATATAAATGCATATTAGTCCTGTGAAGTTGCATTTACTGCACATGATATCTTTGTATGAGGATTAAAAAATACTTACAATGCAGACCACTCTGAATGAGTTGTACCATGGGTACAGTATTGCCTTGTAGAACTTCGTAATGCTGCCAGCTACAGACAAATGTTATTATTTCACTACAGCCACTTTTTGGTTGAGGTTTTCTTGGGTTCTGCTTATTGCCATCTTATCTATTTAATATCTAGCCAACCAAGTAGAGATTTCCGGAGGCTCTCCTTGTTGGATGCCTGGGTGACATGTGGAGCACAGCAGAAAGTTATATTGCCATCAAAGAGTGGCAGAGCCATCGCTATTTTGAGCAGTGGCACAGCAGCAGCAACAGCAGCAGCAACAGCAGCATGTTTTCTTTTCTCTCCTTTATAAATAAACAAATAGTAAATATTATTAGAGAAAAGCCCTGTCTTGTGTGCCTATCCCTGAGGCTGGCCATATGCTCCCTGAGAGGTCATTATAGCCAAGTAATTTAATACATTTTAATTAAATAAGGGATTCTTTTAACTGTAACATCCAGGAAAGCTATCTACATAGTACAAAACGTATCAAACTTCTTATAACTCATACACTAAATTCTTCTACAATGATGTCCCATACATCAAATCCTTGGTTTTAGTCTCAATAGATGGGTTTCGATACCTAGATAGGCTATCTATATTATGGTAGGTTGAGCCTGGTGTGTTTCACTGTAAATCGTAACGGCTGCAAGAAAAATGCCCATCTACATATTCCAGTCCTGCTGTCTTTCCAGCCATAATAATGGGGGTTTGTAACCACTATAAATTGTTGGCCAAGAAAATAGTACTTTAATTAAAATAACATCCACATGATCACCAAACAGTCGCTATCAGTAGTATAACACCTGATTTTGGCCTACTCATTTTTGGCACAAAAACATATGAGATGTACTTCCCCATCAAAGATCGTTAAAACCACTAAATCTAAGCCTATTTTTACAGCATTAATATATACTATAGAAAGCCTCTTAAATATGGAGAGGTAGGTACAGACTCTGAACAAAACATTCTCTTCAACTGATTAAAAATCATCTGTCCCTAGGGTCCATGTCATGATAAAAACTATCTTCCCTTGGGGAAAAAGTCTATAAGGGCAATCCACTGATGCAAAATGGGGTATAAATTTAAACTAGTACCCAGATAATTCCATGAGTCCCCTCACCTGCATCTTGGTGCAAGAAATGGACCCCTTGTTTCTCAGAGCTTCCAGTTTTCGTTTCTAGGCTCTAGCAGCCTCATGCCAATTACATAACTGAAGTGTTTTAATTATATGTCATTCTTATCTTGCTCTTGTAGGCAATAGCATATACCCTGGAATATCTCAGTAAGTCTGGTATAGCTTGTACCTTAGCCAGAATGGAGTCTCAATCCTTAGTTTATTATTATTATCATTATTATTATTATTATTATTATATGTGGGTAAGAAGCAGCATATGTAATACATAGATTTACAACTCTGTCTATTAATCTTTGAAAAGTTATATGGGCACTATGTAACCAAACAGGATAGAGACTATACTGGAAAAGGCCTTCAAGTGTTGAAAAAGTTGCCTTTTATTTGCTTCAGCTATTAGACCAATCTACTAGTATCCCTTTGATAGAGCTAATGTGAACAAGAATCTTGCCTTACCAAACCTTTGTATTAGGTCATCAACCCTAGGCCCTGGCTAGCTGTTAAATTCCAAAATGATGTTCATCTACCTAAAATCATCACTGAAATGTTTGTCTCTACTGCTAAACTAACTGCAGGTGTTTGTGTTTCTTAAAATAGTTTCATGACTTTAATATAATATGACATAATTGTTATGGTCTTCTATAGCAATTTGTTTAACCCTGTAGGATACCTCATTTTATTGATCTAAGAAATATACTTACATTGTAGTTTAATCATGGTGGTCAGCTTACTAAAAGTAAATTTATAGAAATGTTAGCGTTTGATAAATTTAAAAGGTCTTTGCCTGCTTAGTTAATGTTTGGGAAATTGAAATCACCCAATATTAGGGTGTTTGGTAGGACCTTTATGTTTCCCAGTGTTTCCAGAAACTCGAAATGGTGGTCCTGGGACAAGGTGGGTGGTCTGTAGCAAGCTACAATTTGAATTGCAGTTTTTCTCATTGTTAGTTGCACGTGGATGACCTCTGAAGCATTGTGCTGTGCCATTAACCTAGAGGTGCGGGTATTCTTGATGAATATGGATACGCCCCCGCCTTTTGTATTTCAGTTTGGGTTCTGTGGCTGAAATGTATGGTATGAGTTGTAGCCTGGTAGTGCTGGGGTGCTTTCTGGAGCCTTAAACCAGGTTTCTGTTACTGCACATATATCGATTTTCTCCATACTGAGGAGTGCCTCGAGTGCGTGCATTTTGAGGTTTAGACTTCTGGCACTGAGTAGCATTACCCTCAGTTTTTTGTTACTTGTGCTATTTACGGTGGTGGGTTTGTCTTTTGAGCCTTGCCTAAAAAAAGGCACTATGGGGGTGGCAAAATCCTTGGCCAGTATTTGAAAGCCTAAGGGTGACATGTCCAAGCTGTCTGTAGGGAAGCAGTGTGGCTTGTCGAGCATGTCATCCTAGGTGGACAGACACTGGATTCCCTTTGAATGACAAAAGAAACTTAGCCAATTGTTGAAATCAAGAATTTTTTCTTTATACCGTGGTATCCTTCTTGGTGAGGGCAGGATGCTACTCAGGGTTAGGGTCATACCGGCCTGGGCTACGTGATCAGAGAGCTCTTCCATGTCTCTTTTCATGTTGTCCAGGGAAGTAAGGCTCAGGTCATTGACACCAACATGGACAATGACAGAGTCATGTTTGTACTTGTTCTGGAGTGACCTGAGTGCTTGTGTTATGTGGCGGATCCTGGCACCTGACAGGCAGCTAACAGTAACCTTCTCCTTATTCAGCCTAGTGAGTGGGACATCAGTGTGCCTGACTATAGAGTCACCTATTACTAGTATGTTGGGTATGTTATTTTGCCATAAGGGCTGTGATTGCATGGCACACTGGTTTTGTGAAGTATGTGTTTCATGGTTTGTTTTGGGGGGTGGAGATTGGTTGGATGTTTGCTTTGGAGGTCTCTGTTGGTTTTGCAGTTTTTTATTTAGAGCCTCAGACTATGTTTTCATGTATTTATGTGTGTTTTTTGCTGGTGCTGGTTTAATGGGTCTATGTGAGACTGGTGGTGTGATGCAAGTATTTCCCTTCTCCTCTTGACTGTCTGATCCAGTCTTGGGTTGAGAGAGCTTAGCCTCCAGTTTGGCTGCATAATTGCATCTCTTGCATGTATTAGTGTTTGGTGGTAGGAGGAGAGAGTTGTCAGTGTACATGAGGCAGTTGTAACATTGCCTCAAAATGCCCAGATTTACCAGTTGGACTGGAGAGTACACCAGAAACTGCCCTTCGGACGTGCCTGGTTAGGTACAGTGAACTGTTTTATTGGATGGCTGGTAAGGTCGACAGTACAGGAGGGTCTAGTGCTAGGGTTTATAAGTACTTGCTATGAGTGCCGGGCTGAGAAATGAATGGCTTGAGTGCTTAAGTTGAAAGTTTGTCTAGTTCCAACGGAAAAATTAAAGAGGAGACTTTGTGGAGCTGGGAATAGTTTTACCCTAGCTAACTGGCACTGCCCGCCTCACAAAACTGGGCAAATGCAGTTTTTATAGCAGGGAAATGAAAGAGATAGAAATTAGCCCAAAATGGCCAATAAATTATTAATTTCTGGGCTGAATCCCCTCCTTCAGGGACAGATAGGCTGCTCAAAGCTGCCCTCTCTCACAGTTGAACAGAGAAACTTCCTTCTATCCTAGTAAGGTATGGGCAAACACAGATATTTGTAACACAGCCCTGAATTCAGCACTACCCTGAAAACTGGACTATACTAGCTTAGAAAGGTGGGAAACAAGTATATATATATATATATATATATATATATATATATATATATATATATATATATAATAAAGCAGGTACAATCAAACAAACACTTTAAATGCACAGAAAAGGATACTTATTGTTATATGGCTCAGATCAGAGTTGGAGTCAATGTACCTAGAAATAAAGTAGGAAGAAACACAAATACAGTAAAACCAGATGAATAAAGTGTATATATATATATATATATATATATATATATATATATATATATATATATATATATAAAAAAAACAAGTTACTCAATTAACCAGAAAAAGAGCTCAAAACTGAGCCCTGTTCCAGCAGTCTTCAATCAGACAAGTTCTAGCTGCACACTCTTGCTACTAGGGTGCAGGGGAACCTTCTCCAATAAAAGATGGCCTGGATCTTAGATTTAATAGCCCATTTCAATGACTCTTAGAGTGAATAAGTGCTGAAAAACCTACAGGGAAAAAAAACTCTGTCTAGTTCAGAGGTTGCAGAGGGAGTCCCCTGAAAGGAGGCATTTGTATCTAGCGGCGATTGTATCCCACCTGAATGTCTTTTAACACACGTGTCAAAAACAATTTATTGTTAGAAGGGAATGTACAGAGCCACATTCTGGAATAGATTTTCAGAGAGGGGGGTGCTTTAGGAGTGAGGAAGGGGTAAAGAATGTTGGTAAAATCATTCTGAAATATTAGACTGTTCCTTTCTAGGAAACATTTCTTGTCAATGTCCTCTGACATATCTTTCTTGGTTCCTTGTTTGGTTTGAGAAGGCAGGGACTGTTTGTTCTGTTTTTCATAAGAAAAAGAGGATTTGATAGATTTTAAGAAGAGGCCTGAAAATCTTGGAAACTTCCTATATTAATTTCTCTCTCTCCTCAATTATAATTATTATTGTCAATTATTTGAAAACCTGAGTAGTAAATGGGCCAAACAAAACCTCCATATAAAAAGATGAATTTACCTCATCAGAAAACTTCTGGTTACATACGGAAGCATATCTCCTCATCACTGCAGCAGTACTGTTGGTCCTAGATACAGTGTCTGCACAATCATATACACTCTTAAGTGCATGTTTTGATATTTGAGAAATGTTAGAAACAATGGACTTCAGATAGCCACTACCTTCAGGAGGACATGTATTCAATTTTTCTCTCAAATTTTCATCACAAAAAAGAATACACTTCCCTGTAGGAGTGTGGTAGTTATATTCCAATGTGGAAGAAAATATGCCCTTACCAAATCTGTCTAATATTTTTCCTTCTTTGTCTATAGGAGAAGGTGTTGAAGAAATCAAGTGTCTTTTACCAGCTGGAGAAGATGTGGATTTGGCCACAGGGACAGATTTGATATGAGAAAAAAAATATTTGTTAATCTGAGAAATTTTATAAAGTCTATCTGATTTTTGGGGAACTGAAGCCTTGGATTCAGGACTAGAACAAGCAGCATTATGTCCATCCTCGAAGGCTGGCACATTAAGAGATTAAGAAGCATGGAAGTTGAATGAGGAATATCTACTTGGAACATATCATACTATCTCCTCAGTTCAGGGGGAACACACCTCATTCATCTTGGCTATTGCCTGAGAAGAGAAAAATTCCTCAGGGTGAGTTGTGTGGACCATGTTTCCTCAGTATCAGAGATTAGGGATTGGGAATCTACAGGAAAAAAGTCTTATCTGTGTTGATGTCAGATTCCTCAGGAATATAGTTTCTGACATTATTTTCATCTAGAAATTTCTGAACACCAGGATTAAAGGCCTGTAATAACTGCCTGGTCAAGGTAAGAAAATCATTGTTTCTAAAAGAGAAAATGTCTTTTTCTTTACAGGTTTGGCTGCGGACCAACTCAGAGAATATATTTCTGCCCTTTCTAGAGGTTTCTTTTCCCAGATACATCAAGCAAAATCTCTCAGAATGTCTTGATTGAATGTACAGCTCCAAAATGTTTGAACTTATCTCAGTGTAAACACAACCTTGGGCTGACAATGTTTTCCTTATCTTTTCTTAGTCCTGATAATCATTCCCTTCTGCGTCCATGAAGACTTTTAAAGGTTTCCCAGTAAAGTGAGCTGATATGATTTTGGACCAGCCACTGAGGGCTCATCCATCCTTATTGGTATACCTCAAGGGCTTCCTCGTTGGTCAATGTTTTAATGGTATAATTGTCTTAGGTACTGACATAGTTCAGGTAATGGACACAATACCCTAAGTGATAACGGCTATGACTTGCAAAAGTTTCTCAGTTGTGCAGTAGTAAGTATAACATAAATGATATAGACATACTGTAAGGAAGCCTGTTTTTATAGCACAGCTTATTTATGTATTTATTGATGTTTCTCTAAATATTACATGCTTGTCATATACCTTGTATCGATTCTTAACATGTTTTTAAATTATGTCTGAAAGTCCAAATGGGTAGAAGCTCATTTTCAGCAAAGGCTCAGTTAGAAAATATTCAGATTATTACAAAACATTTTAAGAATAATAATTATGCAATCTTCAAAAATAAAGCAAAAACATCTGCTGTTTAAGTAATTATAACAAATTAGACATAATATAAAAACTTCTTAAGAATCGATAGAAGGTATATGACAAGCATGTAATATTTAAATAAATTCTAGATAGTTGGTAGAGAATTTAAAGGTACGTTGGTCTACTACAAACAGGAATTGCAATATGAAATGAGGGAAAAACAGGCTAATGGTATATTTAGAGAGAAAGTCAGGGAAGAGAATTATATAGCAGTAAGGGAGTAAGTGAGGTCACAAATCAGTGGTTGAAAAAGAGAACTCCACTGCTAGCAAAACATATTTCACCCAAGCTTCCTTGATCGACTGACACACCCTACAAAAAAAGTTATCTGCTTTCTAAATCAACAATTCTATTTAGAAGTATCTACATCATTCTTATACACCATTTTCATGAGAAGCACTATATTGTAATATACATACATGTGCAGGTACATTAACAACAGACGTTTGTGTGGTTAGACTGTGGGAGAAAAGTTAAAAGGAAACAGAGTGAGGAATAAATTAGTGAAAATAGAATGATAACAGGAGTGAGAGGACATAACCATATGTGCTATACAAGGTGGAAAGCAAAAGGGAGTAAAGGGGATAAAGAGATCAAAGTGAAAAGCCAAAACCGAATTGGCAGAAGGTGTCAGGAAGGTGAACGATGGCTTCTTTGTTTATATATTTTTTATTTATATATATTTATTATTTGGGTAAGTGCTCTAGACCAATTACTCTTTTCCTGCAAAATTAGAAACCACAAGTTACTAATCGTATGTAGACATGCAAGAATTGGTAAAGAAAGCACAACAGTGTTACAGCTGTTTCCATTATGTAGCAATACACAGAGAACGATGGATTAGTAAACCATATTGACAGAAATTGAGATACTCATCTATAAAGCATTATACGCAGTAATCAAGTATATAATACAGACAATGTGCCATATTTGCACAGGAAAGATATCACAGAGTAATGAGCCATCGTTTGTTTCTGCAGTAAAGTGGGTTAGCAAGCATGGTTATCCATCTATAATATAAAAGGAAAATTGCTAGCAGAAAGAATAGATAATGCAGGTAGAAAGTACAAAGAGTAGACTTACCTGTGGTTGTCAAAGCATTCACATTGACATGAGTCTCTGAAGTTATTTTAAGTGTTTTCTAAACACCTTTAGGAATGTGATAGACTTAATATCTTGAGGGATTTTGTACTTCTGTCTCTGATGGTTTTGTGATATGGCTGTTGACAGTCATCATAGTGAAGAAAGACAAACTGGGGCGGTTACTGCCAGAGTTTCTGAAGGAGTAGGCTGAGGTTCTAAACTGAAGGGATTACTTAAATGGAGCACAGCAAGATTCAATCAGCAGGTTTAAAGGTCAGAAGAGGAAGGCATATACACTTTAAAACAAAAAGATTCTGGTTCCAGTTTCTACCCTTTAAAAGTATTTTTTGTCTGATGCTGTTGTATGTAAAACAATACTATTTTTTAATCTTCTTTTCAGTTTCATTATGGTATGTAGGTTGAGGGACCAGATTTGTTGTTCCATCTTTATTTGACTTTATTAATTATATGGACTTTTTAAGCTAATACAACTAATTATATACATTTTTTTAGGTTTTGAATATCTGCAGAATATATCCATGTGGACTTTAATAAAGCCTCAGTCTGATAAGAAAACTAGAAAACGAGGAGCTGAAGAGTTACATTGTTAAATGGTAGGAAACTAAGCAGGTGTGTACTCTGGGCCTAAAATTCTATGTTAGACATCTGACGAAATACATAAGAAAATCAGACTCTGTGCTGGTGACATAAAGATAGGTGCAGCAGTGGAGGAAGGGAACGAGTCTTGACAATAAAAAGGCATGAGTGGGCAAAAAGAGATGCTGAACTTCATCACAAACAAAAGCAACATACGGCACTTAGGCACATCCAGCCCAAGATTAGTGCTATTTTTTGTAAATTAATGTGCTTTTTAAAATTGTTATGTTATAGATGTGTATTCTTCTACATTACAGAATGAAAAATATATAGTGAAAAACAGAAATAATAAGATTATCAGGCAGCCACATGATATAGCAAATATATTTTGTGCAGAAGGTTGTGCATCAGGGCTGGTAACTCGGCACGTAAAAATCCACTACAATCATTAGCGGACCGGAGTTCTGCTGTGGCGATCCCTAACCAGGATAAGGTAAAAGACACAACATTTTGTGCAAACTTTAGCATAAGCAAAAATGTGTGTCAAAGAAAATATTTCATATAATACAAGCATACAGATGCAATTGTAGCTAAAAATAAATTAAAAATACATGTTACATAAGAATAGACACTATAGCTTGTAGATTCCTGAATAAAATCAATGAAAATCTAACCCCACAACCAGTAGTGTTAAGCTGTGGATATATATTCCTAATCTTGTTTGAGATGCTGTAATGGTATTTATTTAATTTTATGCATGATTTTGCCTTTACATAGTCATTCCACTACAGTTTGGGGACCAGCAACTGCCAATTATTCCTTTTCCTGAGCTGCAGAGAAATGAATAACAATTTACACTTAAAAATAAATTGACTTTAAATTGTGATGTGCAAATTAAACACACTCCTGCTTAGCACTGTTTTCATATAATCAACACAACCTGCTCTTTATCAGAAGGCAGATCGTCTACTTTCCATTTAAGCTGCAACCAAGCTCAAGTGGTTCTGTTTTACTAACATTGCCATGGGCATATCATGCAACATCAAGGAGTAACAAGTGAAAGAAAGAGAATTCCTAGGCTGCAGAACTTTGAGTCGAACTGTATAACTCTGAGGAAGTCATCAGACACTGCTCATGGGCTGAGTCTGGAAAAGGTCCAAGAAAATTATTGCTCTACCCTGGAAAACAAATGCAAATAGAAGGATGGACTCCTTTTTTGTCATCTACTAATTTCTATACTGACTAACATGCTTCTTTTCATTAGAAGACTGCCAGCTTGCTGCCGATCCCTTGCTTGATAAGGCCTGATTTATAATTAGCATGCATAGATGAATAATCAGTTGTCATTCAATTTTTTTGTTATAGGTTATTCTTTAATGCAAAACTGGAAAATATGACAGCATTTATTAGAGAAGTTATTAGAGAAGTATGTCTAAATTACTTTGTGAATGAGATGTAATAATAGTTATATCGCCATCTAAGAGAATTTTCCATAAAGTGACAAATGAAGAAACATTTCCCATGTTGGGGAAACCTAATGCTTGGGAAGGTCATGTAATAGATTCTTTTCTCCAAACATTTAAAAACTTCTATGGATCTATTTATTTAATGTTAATGTCTTGATCAATCTAGTAAAGAAATATAGGATCTGTTTGTGTTCATTTTTGTTCACAGAATCCACATACTGATTATTTGGACTATGAAAATGAGTTGAGTTGAATATAGGGAATAATGTTTTCAATCTTAATCATTATCTAGCAGAGACATGTAACATTCATGTAACAAGGGCTTACCCATGCAAAAAAAAAAATGAATTGAAAAAGGTAGATACTTTGGACAGGTAGTAATAATTATTGGACTCTGATATCCTTAGACAATACCTGTTGCCAGTATATAATTTCAATTTATTATTATTGAATGAGAAAAAAGATCTTTTGATAGGTCAAGTAATGTCATTCCAAGAGGGACTGATTATAATAGCTGGTGACTGGAATATTTATATGACTCAAAGGATACACATAGCTTTATGTATCTAAGTACTAAATTTATTTGAGAAATTTTGTAGTGTTGTAAGTACTTCTGGTGCATATTTTCCACAGAAAATATAACTACAGTAAACCTAGATAAAGAATATTTGCAAAGCTGGGTAAGGACTGGCTCAGGGCTCAGAGCTCAAGTGCCTCAGGAAGAAGAAGAAGAAGAAGAAGAAGAAGAGATGAAATAGCTGTGTATGAAGATGAAGAATGGCAGCATCTCAAAATAGGATGTGTGAAGACATAACAACAGACGGACAGCCAAGCCAGATGCATTTATTTATTTATTTCCATTTGTTTACCAGGAAAATCTGACTGGGCAAATATTACCTCTTTTCTGTGGAGGCTGAGGGAGAAAAATCCATAATGACTAAATAAAACATACAAAAGCATACAGATAAGTTATTCACATCAGATAAAGCATATATACAGAATAAAGAAAACGATTTACAATGTAAGTACTTATATTTTAACCTCTAAATAAGCAGATGATGCTTTCCATGCATAATAGGAAGGATTGGTATTCTATCAATCCATATTAATGTGTGACTGTGGAGAGTATTAGCTAAGTGATGCACAATTGCCTAGCTGGTTAGTTATGAGGTGCCTCCTAACATTTGATTTGAAGACTTGTTGATTTACTAGCTGTTTGAAAGAACATGGTAGGGCATTCTGTTAATTTGATACACAGTGTGAATATCATGAGTCACTTGCTGTGTAGTGTGAGTTTGTGATGTGAGCAATGCTTATCTTTTGAATGGATGGATCTAACTGGCCTGTATTGTTGGAATAAGCCTTTGAGGGCAGGATATTTGTTAGGGTTGTACAGTAAATTGTGCTAAGAGAATTTGGCTAAAGTGGAAATGGTTAGCGAATTCTAACCAGCTGAGCCTCTTAAGAACCAAGCAGCGAGGAGTCCTATAGTGGTTGTCTGATGCAAAACTTGCTAATTTATTATAACATTGATCTAGCTTGTTTAGTATGTTGGGTTGATGATTAGTGAATTATATGGTTGAATAGAGTACGGTATGTATGAGAACTGACTCGGCTATAGTCTCTTTTTTTCTCTCATTAGAAATGGTTTGTTTTGATAATGTATGCCAAGCTTTTGATGAGTTTTGATAGCAGTTTGGAAGTAGATGTCAAACTTCATTTTGTTGTCAATTGTGACCCCTGAGAGTTTAATACATGGGGCTTATTCAATAATAGTGTTGTCTAATGAGGAGATATTGAAAGAGCTATTTGTGTGGGAGAGGTATTTTTTTGGGTAAATATCAGAAGTTTAGTTTTTTTGGGGTTTAGTAAAAGCTGAGCATTTTGGAGTCATGACTAAACAGAGGAGAAAGAGTCTTAAGTTAGTTCTTGTAGTTTTTGAAGTCTGGAGACTGCACAGATGAGTGTTGAATCATCTGCTTGTGTGCTTAATCATCTGCATATTATATCAGTGTTGCATGCTTTGTAGCAGTATAGAGATCATTTATAAATATATTGAATAGAAATAACCTTGACATAGATCCTTTAGTACACCTGCTGCAATATGCAGGAAAGGGATTGCACCTATTGTCATTTGACTGTGTGTTACCTACTGGAAAGGTAGTTGTTAAAGCATAACAAAAAGGAGATTGCAAAGCTCCAACTTGATAATTTTTGAATCTATTTGTAATGAAAGACAGCGTTGAATGTTTTCAACAGGTAGAGGAGTAGGGAGGAGCCCAGACTGCCCATGCCTCTCTTTTTATTGTTTGCATCACTGAGATAAAGCAGGGTGGTGATGGTGTTGTATAGGAAGTCATGCTGGGTAGTAGAAAGGAGCTCATTTCTCTGTTTTTAACTTAGACAGACGTTTTTTTAATAGTAGTAGATATGGATTTGAGTGTGAATGAGGATGGGTTTGAGTGTAAATGAGGGGTGGATTTGAAATGGACTACTGGGAGGGTATGTTATTTAGGGGAAGAGTTGTCTTTAATTAAAGAGTTTACAGCTTGTAGAAAATAATTGTTGAAATTGGATGCTATACCTTCTGGTGGAAGTTCTGCGGATGAGCTTGCCTGGGAACTGTGATTGGGATTAAGTAAGCTCTGGACTGATATCCAAAAAAATCTGGGATTTTTTTATGTGTCTGTTGTAAATTATAATAGTATTTTTGTCTAGTTTTATGCATTCTGTACCTTATTTCCTTCATTAGTTGCCAGGTTGAAAAATTTAACCATGAGGCAGGATTATTCTTCACTCTTCTTTGGGGATCATGCACATTTAGTATATTAAGAAACATTTTGTTAAGTTCTGAAGTGAATTTATTTAGAGAAAGTGTTTTAGATGATTCCAGTTAAATTGGTACAGTGCTGAAATGAAGCTGCCTGAGTTGAATTTGGTTAGGCTGAAAATTAGTTTGTACTGGTAGTGTTTGGTTGTGTATTTTAGGAGTCTGATGGCAATAGTGGGTAGTTAGTTACTTGGTCTATCAGGTAGAGGACCTGTACTGCAGATATAGTGGGGTTTGGCTATTAGTGTTCAGTCTAAGGTAGAGGCATTTGTGAAGGATTCCTTATATCTGGTTGGGGCACTTATGAACTTGAAGATTGATAGATGTGTTGGGGTTTTTCCGGTCAATGTTGATGTCTCAGAGTTTCAGATTGTATATTAGTAGATATCTAACAGATTATATCTTCAACAGTGGAAACATTGTTACTTGGTGGACAGGAAAAAAATATAATGCATATAGTCTTCCAAGAATTTAGTGATAAGGATCTCTGCCTTGCCGAATATTAGAGTTCTCTACTGATGGGGTGTTGTTTTTAGATTGCTAGGATGTGATGGCAACTTCACCAGCATCTTTAGTTTTGTGGTCAGCTCTAAATTACTGAAACCTAGTGGTACGATCTCAATATCTTTACTGTTGGGTTTTAACCAGATTTCAGCAATTGCAAGGATATCTGGGTTGCAGTGTGAAGTAATTGTTTATAGTTCAGTTACTTTGTTGTAGATACTTTGGTTAATATTGATACATTGTAAACTAGAGATGTAATGGGATCCTATCTCGCCTACATTCACAACAGATGGGTTCGGAGCCGATCCATCGGCTCCGACTCGGCAACTAATACACTAGCACGAAGTCTCTCATTGGCTGGGCTACTCCCTATCCCAGGATGCACTACACCTGCTTCCCAGATCTCGTTTGCCGCTTAACAAGCTGGACGTGGTCTCGACTTGGCTGGAGCTAAGTGGTTCTTTTTACCTTATTGGTCCTTGACCTAGGGAATTTTTGTCTATATTAACCAAACAGCTGTTTTAACAGCTATTTCTAACTATTTCTAACTATTTCTTATTGTTGTTTGTTGAGTGCTTGTTTCCAAAAAATTTAATTTCTTCAGTCGGGTAAGGCCCGTTTAAGTTAGAGGGCCTTTGCCCTACCTTTGAGTGCTATTAGTTTTTATTAACTTTTGGTTAGTTGTTTTTTGGGCAAAGCTCGTTTAAATTAGAGGGCTTTGGGCCGTTTAACTTTTTTTCAAATTGTTGTGAGGTAAACTTTCGCCAGTAGTCGCGCCAGTGTGTCTCGCGCTTTTCAGTTGGCACTTTTTTTTTTTTGTGTATAGTGCTATACTTGTTGTGGTAGAGTAAGTTTTCCTTAGAGTTTGTACTTGTTGTGGCCTGTATCATGTCTAAGGAACAAAAGTCATGTTTTAAAAAATGCACTCGATGCAAGTATAAAATGTCCATTACAGACAGTCATTCAGTATGTGTTTATTGTTTGGGGCCGAAACATCTGCAAGAGACTTGTAGCGTCTGTCATGCATTCTCATCTAGAGTTCTTCAAGAACGCAAGAACAAATTAATATTGAAAGGGCTTATCAAACCTTCTTTTGAGGAAGCCTTAGATCTGCCTGTTGCTTCCAAAAAGAAAAGATCGTCGGCTCCGACAAGTCCGTCAGAGCCGACTTCTAAAAAGACAAAATTGACCTCTTCTTCCTCGGCTCCACTGACTTCGGGGCCGAGGGTCGAAGGGTCTGCCTCGATACCTCCTACCTCGGCTCCATTGCCTTCGGAGCCGCAAGTTGGAGTATCGAGAGGTGAATCACCTCCATCGGTTCCAATGGCTTCAGAGCCGGTGGAAGTGTGCAGCTCAGTCTCTTCCCTCGGCTCAAGAAGGCTCCTTCGGTGCTGATGGTGGTCCATGCTGTGGTGGAGTCGGCGCCGATAGCATTGGAGCCGTCTCGGAGCCGGTCCCCTTCTCTCTCGGAGCCGAGAGGAAAGTCTTCTCGATTGTCTACCTCCTCTAAATCATCGAGACTTTCAGATTCGGACCTGGATAGGGTTTTACAGAGGCTATTCCAATCTCCAGTGTTTACTAAATTGGTCTCGGCTCCAGCACAGTTAGCTTTGGAGCCGATCCCCCCTCCAACACATTTGATTCCTCCTCCAACCTCCTCGGAGCCATTGGAGTCGGTGGTGGTGGAGCAAAGCGGAGCCATACGGTCGGAGCAGAGACCCCTTTGAGGTCTCTCGGTTCCGACTGTGCTTCCTACCCTGTCCTCCGGTTCAGGGTTTGGTACTGCGACCTCTTCAGCCGGGCCCGAGGGGAACACTTTGGGATTGGGTGCTTCGGTGCCTAGTCTTCCTCTCGGAGCATCGGCTGCTGGAATTCCCAGTGCCATCGTGGCCTCTAGACCAGTGACCTCCTTGGATTCTGGAGGTCCGCCTTTGAGGCCATGAGGAGCGCTGGCCATGCCTTTGCCGGTTCAGCAAGATTCTACCTCACCGTCCCTAGATTTGGAGACTGGTGCCTCTGTTGTGTTGCAGCTCCCGCAGCGGGCCCCAGGGCCTGAGGATACCCCATCGGGGGTTCCTTCTTCCGGGTGGTCCATCCGAAACTGCTTCGGACGAACCCCCACGGAAGAAATTGTGTAAGAGGAAGCACGTAGACTCCCAAGATGAGTCTGTTACATTGGGTACTGACCTCGATGACGCAGAAGGGTCCCCCGAATCATCTTCGGATGATATCTCCTTCTCAGATATCTTGGAGATTCTGAGACAGAGAGGTGACTGGCAAGCCAAAACCCCTTCAGCTGAGGAGTCAGTCTTCCTCAAGGCCTTTGGGGCCCAGCCTTCCACCTCCTGGGTGTCTCCGCCCTTCGATGAACTCCTTGATTTGGTTTCTCAAGGGCGGGAACACCCTGATTCTGTGGAACCGGTGCCTGCGAGGCCCAATAAATTTTTGTCAGCCCCCCCCCAGAAGGAGTTTCTCACAAAGGGTGTGTCTGTAGATGCTTTGGTGGTGGCTTCTGCCACACAGCAGGACGTGGCAGAGGCTTCGACGTCTGTTCATCCTCCTAATAAGGATTCTAGGAGTATGGATAGGTACGGGAAGCGTACCCTGTCTTCAGCGGCCTTTGCCTTACGGTCGCTGAACTACTTATGTCATTTTACGAGGCTCCAAAGGGATCTTCTCAAAGAGCTAAATGACTCTCTTGTTGGTAACCTACCTGAGGCGCTGGCCCCGACTGTTGGCGCACAGATGACTACCCTCTTTTCTATTGTTAACTCGTCCATGAGGCTCATTTCATATGCGGCCGAAGGGGTGAGTAGAGCAGCGGGAACAGGCGTTGCCCTCAGGAGACAAGCCTGGTTACGCTTGTGTTCGCTCATGGAGGCCTTCAAGTCTTCCTTCACTGACGCCTTTGATGGGTCATCTTTGTTTGGACCCAAGGTGAAGGACACACTAACTCGGTGCGAGCAGGAGGGCAAGACTTTGACTGCCGTTGGGGCCTGATTTTCCGCTCCTTCTAGGCCTTACCCCAAGGCTCGGAGAGGAGGGAAAATGTGGTTTAGAAAATCTCAGAAGTCTTTCCCTACTCCACCCAGTGATTCCCCCTCCAGAGGCGGGGGGGGATTTTGGAAGACGCCGGCCCAGAGGTGGCAGAGGCCCCCGTAACTCTGGAGACCGTGATTCCTTTCATGGTTCTTCATACAACCAGCGTCCCTGAGTTGTTGCCCGACTGTGCAACTCCGGAGCCAGTCGGGGGTCATTTTGAGGCGCACCCACAAGCTTGGGAATCCATAACAAGCGATCAGTGGGTGCTTCGCATTATTACCGGAGGTTATATCATCCCCTTCAACAAACCCCCCCTTTCTTTAAGGGAAATCCCGGACGTACCACCCAGTCAGCGGGATCAGGCAGCATTAGAGGTTTCAAAGCTGCTAGAAAAAAGAGCCATCCAGCCTGTCCCCATCGACCAGATCGGATCAGGAACTTACTCAAGATTATTTTTGGTACCAAAAAAGACAGGGGACTTCAGGCCCATTTTGGACCTCAGTTCATTGAATCGCTTCAGAAGAAGTCCAAATTCCGAATGGTCACTCTTCAATCTATTCTTCCTTTGCTGGAAAAAGATGCATGGATGTGCTCCATAGATCTCCAGGATGCTTACTATCACATTCCCATAGCTCAAGAGTCCAGGAGACATTTACGCTTCCGCCTCGGAGTCAGTCATTTCCAATTCCGAGCACTGCCCTTTGGTCTCACCACAGCCCCCAGGGTGTTCACCAAGTGTCTGGCAGTGGTAACTGCTCACCTGAGAAGTCTGGGATTCCAGGTGTTTCCTTATCTAGACGACTGGCTCCTTACTGCCACCTCCGAGCATCTACTACTCCAAGCGCCAGAGCCACGCTTCACCTTGGGCCGTTTCTTGGGGATCACGCTCAATTTGCAAAAATGTGTACTACAGCCATCTCAGCGTATTACTTTCATAGGCGCAGACTTAGACACAAAAGAATGCGCGCCTTTTTACCGGCAGCAAGAATTCAGGTCCTACAAGATCAAGTCAAATCCTGTCTTCCCTACTCAGAGCCCCGCCCATCGGATCCTACAACTGTTGGGCTCGATGGCACGACCATACTTTTAGTTCCCTTGGCCAGACTTCACATGCAAATTTTACAATGGCTACTGTCGGTTCAATGGTCTTATCAGGAACTTCCTTGAACCACTTAATCATAATCACGGAAAGTTGCCGTCGAGATCTGCATTGGTGGCTTCTCCAATCAAATCTCGACCAGGGGCGACCCTTTATACCTCAACGTCCCATTGCCACTGTGACTACGGACGCCTCCCAGGTAGGGTGTGTGAGTCATTTCCTGGACAGGTCAGTCCAAGGCACATGGCAGATCCAGGAGACGCATTTGCATATCAATGTCCTGGAGATGAGAGCGGTACTATTGGTACTCCAAGCTCTCCATCACGCTCTCCCACAAGGCCCGATTGCTATCCTATCCGACAACATGTTGGTGGTGTGGTACACAAACAAGCAAGGTGGAACCAGGTCTTACCCACTGTGCAGAGAAGCCATGAGACTTTGGCACTGGGCGGTAGCTACCAACCGCTTTCTAATGGCAACGCACATACCGGGGAAGTCCAATGTGATTGCGGACAGATTAAGCAGGACCATTCTTTTACCCCACGAGTGGTCCCTCAACCAGGGTATAGCTGCAAAAATCTTCGACAGATGGGGTTTTCCTTGCTGCGACCTGTTTGCCAGCCCTCACAATGCGAAATGCAGAGAGTTCTTCACACTGTTCCCTTCTCAGGGACAGATTCCCAGGACGCTCTGACTCACGCTTTGGCCCCGGTCTTCTACGCCTTCCCTCCATTCCCCCTCCTACCGAGGGTGATACAGAAGGCCATTTACATGGAGAGCGAGATGATTTTGATTGCCCTGCACTGGCCTCGTCAAGTTTGGTTTCCTTTCCTACAGAGGCATGCGATAGAAGGTCCATGGTTTCTGGATCCAGTGCCAGACCTGTTGACTCATCAGTCAGGATGGCTTCATCCGTCTCTCAGGTCCCTGAAGTTGGCAGCATGGTTACTCCACTTCCATCCTTAGTCCGAGACAATGCTCTTTCGCCGGACGTGGTCCACATACTGTCTTCTTCTCATAAACCTTCCACCATCAAACTTTATTCCAGTAAATGGAAAAGGTTTGCCTTCTGGGCTCAAGAACGGGGTATAGATCCTCTCACTGCACCAGTATCAGAGGTTCTGAATTTTCTGGCCTCCCTTTTTCAGTCGGGCTCTTCAGTTTCTACCATTAAGGTTCAGCTAGCGGCGATCTCTAATTTTCATGCTTCATTTGAACCTTCTTTGATGTCTCACAAACTTTGTAAGGCTTTCCTTAAAGGGGCTTGGCTCCTTAGGCCTCCTTTATCTCATCCTGTCCCCCCTTGGGATTTGAATATGGTTCTTGCTGCCCTAACTGCCCGTCCTTTCGAACCAGCTGCTACCTGTGATTTAAAATTTCTGTCTTGGAAAACGGCCTTTTTAGTAGCCATAACGTCTGCTAGGTGAGTTTCAGAACTTCAAGCTCTTTGTTCTGATCCTCCCTATTTGATTTTTCACAAGCATAGAGTTTCATTGAAATTAAACCCTGCATTCATACCAAAAGTGGCCTCCTCTTTCTGTATTCAACAAACTATAGAACTCCCTGTCTTTTTTCCAGAATTCTCTAATAACGCAGAATATACTTTGCATCAATTGACGTACATAGACAACTGCTTTTATTTGAATAGAACCACTCAAACGCTGAAATAAAGTCAATTGTTTGTAACCATTGCAGTGAACAAATTGGGTCAACCAGTAACAAAAACCTCCATATCTAAATGGATTAAAGATTGTATCATTTTTATTTATTCACAGGCTAACAAAGACCTTCCCTTTCCAGTCAAGGCTCATTCCACCAGGGCAATGGCTACTTCCGTAGCTTTTCACTCCAAGTTATCAAAAGATGATATTTGTGCTGCGGCAACCTGGACTTCTCCGCACACTTTCATTTCTCATTACAAATTGGATGTGGTTTCTCGAGGCAGAGCTTCCTTTGGTTCCACAGTTCTCAGGAGTGTGTTCCAATGAGCCACCCGGGATGTAGGTGCTAAAGACGCTGTCCCATCTGTTGTGAATGTAGGCGAGATAGGATCCCATTACATCTTTTAGTTATGTACTTACCATAACTTCGGATGTATGGGATCCATCTCGGCCACATTCATAAGTACGCACCCTGCAACCCCGTTCCATTCGGATTTAGAGGAGCTGTAGTCCCTTTTTTCTTGGCGATCTTTCTTGAAGAACTTTAGTTGGTTATAGTGACTACTAGTTTTTCTGTGTTTGCATGGATGTATGAAAGTGAACAAACAAGATCTGGGGAAGCAGGTGTAGTGCATCCTGGGATAGGGAGTAGCCCAGCCAATGAGAGACTTCGTGCTAGTGTATTAGTTGCCGAGTCGGAGCCGATGGATCGGCTCCGAACCCATCTGTTGTGAATGTAGGCGAGATGGATCCCATACATCCGAAGTTATGGTAAGTACATAACTAAAAGTTATTAGTTTTGAGAGAAGGAGGGTGTGTGGTACTATGGTTTGAGGCATTTGTATTTGGAATATTTGTGCTTACTGGACCTGGATATGGGTAACTATTTCTTGGGATTTTTACAGTAGTTTGAATGTTGGCTTTAGATATTAGGAGTGGCAATTGAAACTTTTTTTTTTATTTGTTTTTAGTATGTGGTCTATAGATCTGGAGAGCTTGTTTTAAGTATTTCTATTTGTATGTAAGGAAGTGAATGTTGGTTGTGTTGTAGATTTTGTAGGCTATTGATAGAGAAAATGATCTGTTGTTATTGGGAATTTGAGAGTTACAGTTATGCATGGAGCTAAAATGGAAAGCTGGTAATTGCATTAATAGTGACAAAGTCATAATCTGGCATACTCTACTTTACTAATCTACTATTGTAGAGGTTTGTAAATATCATGAAGGAGTCTAAAGACAGAGTGAACAAAAGGGGCAAAAGTGGACACACTTCCTGAGTACTCTTAGTTAAGTCAAAAGGTGTTGATAATCCAACATCAGTTTTCATTCTTGCTACTGAGCCTCTATAAACTTTCAATGAAAATTTTAAAAGGAATCCTGAGTCAAAAAAATGGCAAAGAATCCACCAGTCAGCTTAAGACTGACAAACCTTAAGGTAATCCCCGTGTTTTGCCCATCTGTATCTAATATACAGATCTTAATAATATTAAAAAATATTTAAGGCACAGATCCAGAAAGTTATCAAAAGGTAGCAGGAAAGCAGGAAGAAGTCATAGCTAGAAAAGATGTACCAGGCCAGGAAGAATATTTGTTCATAACAAAGTGCATGAGACAGAGTCACAATGGCAAGGAACATCTCATTAAAGAAAGTCTACTAACTTCTTGAAAGTGTCTGATCAGTTCCTGCAAGGAAGGTCTAGCAGGTTGCAAGGCAAAAACAGAAAGGGGAAGAAGATCAACAGACACCATTTATAACAAATGCCAGCAACCATCTGCTTACCAGTCCAAAGGCAGATGGAAGGAGTACTTCAAGAAGCTTCTGAATAAAGAAAATCTGAAAGAAGCTGCATTAACAAATGTAGAATCTATGACAAAAGAGGAAGAAGAACCCACACTAGATGAAGAAAAACAATATTAAGGAAAATGAAGTCAGGGAAAGCAGCAGGATAAGATGAAGTCACAGTGAGTATGGTTAAGATGATGAAAGCATTAAGGAAGAAATGGCTCCTGGGAATGTTCATTACAGTACGGAAATAAGCTGTCTCACATATAACCAGAGAATAAGCACTCTAGGGGAATAAATGGCACTTATACAAGTGTGGATATACAATGTTATCAAATATACCATTGGTGTACAGCCCCCCCCCCCACACACACACACACACTGGCACAACCATCCATTTAGAATTTCTATTCTCTATTCAGACAGCCTTACCAGCTTTCCAACCACTGGCACAATCCATCCATCAAACACCCAGGTTGATCACAAAAACATATACTCCCTTATCTATCTCCCTGTATGCAAGTTTCAACTTACAACAAATGCAATAAACCCCCCTAAAATAGTATATAAACTCAAATTCACCCCTTTCATTCAAGTCATCAGAAGCAATATTAAAACCAACCCTGGCCCACCCCAACTCTCTTGCCTATTATTAAATACGCAAAGCATTCGTAACAAACAAGGCCTGTTTAATGCTCTCTTAAACTGCACAACCCTGATATAGAAGCTGTTACTTGATCAAAAAAGGCAACTGGCACTTAAACCATTTTCCCCACTTTATAATTACTTTCTAAGTGCTAAACTTGGGAATTGAAAAGGTGGTGTAACCCACGTACATTATAAAACTCATGTAAACATCAAGCTCCTAGCCAAGCTAACAAGCACTCTGCCACTGCCTCTGTCCACATCTACAAATTACCACAAAAAAGAAAAAAAAATGTGCCTCTCAATAGCTTACCTTTCGCTTCCTTCCACACCTGGCAAATTCCAAATATTAATTTGAGAAATTACATCATATCTAGAAACAAAATCAACTACGACCTCTTAGGGGGATTTAGTTTAAATTTGCTTCATTCTATCCAGCATGATATCAACACAACTGTGTTTGACTTCAACCATAATAACTACAACAATAACAACAAAGAAAAATATATATATATTTATATATATATATATATATATATATACATCTATGTAGATATATAAACATATATATATATATATATATATATATATATATATATATATATATATATATATATATATATTTATATGTATGTATATCTGTCTACTACTGATTGTCAAAAATACACTTTCTCGACAACCATATCAAAACCATTTAAGTGCAAGTGCACTAAATCGAAAGTGCACTTTTGCTAAAGCCAGTTTTCTGAAGCACATTACAGTGGGGATAAGAAATATATCCTTTTCCCCACTGTAGTGCGATCTCAGAGTTAGTATATTTAAGTAGAGGGGTGTGGGGGGGTGCAGGGGTACTGTTTAAAGTAGTTTATTTCCGGTCCAGAAAACTGGCTTTTGTCAAAGTGCACTTTCGATGTAGTGCACTTTCGCTTTAATGAGTCTCAATGTTTCTTGTTCAAGATTGTGAAATTTTGATCAAGAAACATAGACTCATATATACATATATATATATATATATATATATATATATATATATATATATATATATATATATATATATATATATATATGTGGAGCCATACCTCAGAACCATACCTCTCAACCTCTTAGTGCAAGAAATCTGGCCAAAGGCTGTTGAAATGGGGGGACAATGGGCCAAAGCTAGGGACATATTTTAAATATTGCTCTTATAAATGTAGAATGTTGCCAGAGTGACAGGGTTCATTTCAGCCATACATGTTCTGACAGATGTGAGTTCTGAAACTGAAATGTATGTCATCATTCACTGACAGAAATCCTCAGATCATCACAGTGATTTACCAGGGAAATAAAAATAATGAATCTATGGACCAGACCAGAAATATGAGCAATAAACCTGGACATTCTGAAGCACTCTGGGCAGTCAAGAGATAGGCTCAGTACCCCTTAGTGCAATGAATCTGGGCCAAGCCTGAAAGTGGAGGGAGAAAGCCATGAAATAGGGACATATCTGGAATACTGTAGTAGATAAGCTAACACAGTTGCTGCAATAACACCCTCCTGTCTGTCCTAACATATATTGAGTGGAATAGCACAAGTCCAACACTCAATTATTTCTCACTAGTTAATGACTTAAATCCTCACATCATCCCACTGATGTGTCAGAAATAAACAACACTTATGGGTGCCAGGCAACATTACATCCTACAAATATCTGGACATAACATCACATTAGGGGAAACTACACTCAGCTGCTAAGCATGTCACCAAGCACTGTCCAAACTACAGTCAGACTGACACAACACTAACACAAATCCGCTATGCGGAATTACACATGTATTTGCAAATTTATCATGCACTGCAGGGATATAACTGCACTGAAAAACAGATACCAGTGTGAAAGTGCATACCCACAACCAATTTTCCCACAGTTACAGTGACATACCGGTAAGCCAAAGGAACAGTAGAGTATAAGGACTGTGTGAACAAAAACATCTCAACATGTTTGCCACTCACACACTACCCCTACATATTCTGGCCCAATTCACAGTGTGGTATGATGCCTGACCATGGTATGGGACATGTCTCAATCTGCCTCTACAAACATATATAGCAAACAGACCACCAGAAAATGGAGCAGCATGCACAGGCAGATAGAAAAGGAGCCATAACACATACATTTACCCCCCCTCCCTACACAGGCCAAATATTCACACACTACAGTGCTACACAATCCTGACAGTCTGTCAACAATCGCCAGAAATAAACAGACCTCTCAACTGTTCAGAGTCCCACAGAATGTCCAGGCTTTGTCATCATATATAAGGCCTCTTACACATAACATGTCTGGGATGGCACAGGAATGAAGACACTAAATAATGATATACCCTAACTATCAGCCTCTTACTGCATGACATCTGGACAAAGTCTGACATACTTGGGGAACAGAGGCCTAAAAGCAGGGGCATATGTGAAATATTGTTGTTATAAACTGAGGCAGTTGCTGGTGTAACAGGGTTTGCTGTAACATATATTTTCTGAGGGATATGAAGTCAGAAACATAAATGGATGATAGCATTTACTTACTGCAATCCTTGCAATATGCTACTGATTTTCCAAAGACAAAAAAATGACTGAGAAACACACCAAACATGAGAGTCCAAAATCTGTTCATTCTGTGGATAGCCCTACAGCTGAGAGTTATGTCAACCACATAATACTGTCAGACTTAAAATCATGCAGAAAAGCCAAATCCACACAAACCCTGTTAAACTAGCATTAATTCAACTGTATAACAGCAATACTTACATTCTGTCCCTATGTCTGAAACATTCTTATCCAGTTTGTTGGGCTGTCTCCACAATTTTCATTGTAAGAGGTACTTCCAATGGGTCTATATTAAATCAGTGAATGCTTAAAATAGCGAACGCTGCTGTATCAAACCTTTAAAAGTGAAAGCTTAAAATCCCAATGACACAGAACAGTGATTTTTTTCCCAGGGGAAAAAAATCACTGTTCCACAAAAAAAACAAAACAAAAAAAACTTCAAAACACTAAATAAAGTGGGGGGGCTTTGCTCCCCCGATGTCCCCTACTTATATAGGGTCTATATCAGATCAATGAAACAGCACATCATCGAAACAACAATCTCGAACTTCTAACCACGAAATCTAAAAACAATGAAAGCTCAGAACAGCAAATTTTTTCCCTGGGAAAAATTCACTGTTCCAAGAAACACACACACAACACAAGCACACCAAATAAACAGCAATCCACACACATACACTTAAACTCCTACATCTAACCCTACACTAAACTGTACATACAGTACTATCTATCCACTATCCTTAACCCAAACCCTAACCCTAATGTCTGTCACTATCGCACACTCACCTCACCCGTGCCCTAACCCTAATTCACATACCCTGTCCTAACCCTAAAGTCTATCACTATCGCAAACTCACCTCACCCGCGCCCTAACCCTAACTCACATACCTCACCCTAACCTTAACATCCACTCAATCGCACACTTACCTGAATCCAACCTGTAACTTTCCACCACAGTGCTAAAAATAGCAAAGCCACAGAAACGGACAACCAAATTCTTTCCCTAGGAAACAATTTGGTTATCTGCAGCTTCACTATTTTCAGCGTTCGCTGTTTTCAGTTCGATATTAGACCATTTGAAGTATTAACACTTTGATGATCTAATATAGGCCCCTTAAATATACCAACTCTGACATCGCACCACAGTGGAGTAAATGGCGAAGTCCCAAAACGGTGCAGTGATTTTTTTTCCCCCGGGAAAAAAAATTGCTTTTCCGTGTCTTCGGGATTTTAAGCTTTCACTTTTAAAGCATAGATAAATCAGCATTCGCTGATTTAATAGAGACCCTTTCCAACTACCCTCTGTGATGCTGTTGTTCGCAGACTTCCATGAAGTCCTCCTCACATGCAAGGAAAAGGGGCAACGCCCACATGAAGTACTCAATTATAGAAGTGCGTTTCCATTCCATTGGCTATAGGAATAACACTACAGCTGTTCTGCATGCAATTAACAAGTGGGGGAAACCAATTGGTGCACAGGCCATCAGCTGCTCATGAGCATTACCTACAAAAGGCTAGTTGCTGCCTATGCAAAACAGATGTATACCCTGCATCTGGGAGAGAGACAGAGAGACAGACAGACAGAAAGGCAAAGACCAAATAACATATTGGAATCAAACCAACCATACTTGGAGAAAAAAGGTATGTCAAACAAGTAAGCATGTAATGGAATGCAGTAGGGGGTAAATAGTAATGGGAAATAGGAAGTTCAACAAATATGTATCTTGCTGTACTGATATATTGCTGATCAGAACATATGGCCAAAGCATCTGGGTCTGTCTGCAGTGACATAGATCACAGCTCAGGCCCCCGAGTCACCCCAGGAAAGAATGACACACATATGACTACTACTAGAGTGTCTGTTGAAAAATACTGACTGTCACACTGCTAGGCCAGCTACTGGGATGTCATAGATATCCATATGTTAATTGTGAATACAACTATGATATACATGTTTGTCTCAGAAATGTGAGAGACTTATACAGGGTGTTTGCATAGTGAAATACTGTTGCAGATATGTGTGTTGAACTGCATGTAATATACTGAGCTCATACCATTCAACTGTCCAGTGTTATGCACACTGACCATATGTGTGCCTCATATTTGTAGTCATTTACCCATAGAGATGTGTTATGTCTGGCAAATCATTGGCAACCTGTGAAGACTGACATTACAACATCTCCTTCTCTTTCTTTTGGCTATTCCTGTTATGGGTTGCCACAGTGGATCATCTGTATCCATTTCTTCCTGTCCTCTGTATCTTGCTGTGTCACACCAATCACCTGCATGTCCTCTCTCACCACATCCATATACCTTATCTTAAGCCTTCCTCTTTTCCTCTTTCCTGGCAGCTTCATCCTTACTATCCTTTACTCAATATACTCAGTATCCCTCCTCAGCACATGTCCAAACCAACATAATCCCGCTGCTCTCCAGCTTTGTCTTCAAACCGTTCATCCTGGGCAGACCCTCTAACATACATATTTCTAATCCTGTCCATCCTCATCACACCCAGTGCAAATCTTAACATCTTTTTTTTTTCCATAATAAATTTTTATTGAAATATATTTTCCAAAAACATTACAAAAATACAATAAACATCACACACATAATACACTATAACTACTACAAACCATTTATACAATATCTACATGAAATGCTTCCTATATTTAATATATTCCTAAAATCAGTATCATGCTAATATAATATTGAATACCTTTTCCCATATTTTTGGGTTATTAATATTTTTGTTAGTTTGTTTCAGAAGTAATTTATGTGCTAGTATATGGTTTATAGCCACAAGCTTAAAATTATTCCATGATGTCTTATGTGGTTCTAGCCAATTTGTGGCTATATAGAGTTTCATCAGCAAAAAAATATTCATACAAATAATAGTTTGCGATCTGGAAAGCACTCTTGGAGGAATGTGTAGAATCATAAATTCCCATGACAGTGTAGAACTTTGATAACCCATCTTTTGCAGTTGTACTTTAAGAGAGTTCCAAAGTTTATATACGCATTTACAACTCCAGAACATATGAAGAAGATCCGCTGTTTGATCTGCACAGTATGGACAAATTGGAGAATTCCTAGGGTTAAATTTATGTAATCTAAGATGTGTGTAATATGCATTGTTCCAAATCATCAATTGCGTGTACATCAGTTTTTGAAAATAAATTGATTTCCTAGTTATATCAATTGCTTTTAATATCTGATTGTCTGTTACTGTTACTTTGTTTACTCAATACTCTGAAAGCAAAATTTTGTCCTGAAATTTCAAATCCTTAATTAATTTATATGCAGTTGCTATAAATAAATCTTAACATCTTAAACACTGCCACATCCAGCTCTGACTATTGCTTTTTTGTCAATGCCACTATCTCCAACCCATATAACATGGCTGGTCTCATTACTATCTTGTAGACCTTACCTCTCACTCTTAATGGTACTCATCTGTCAGAAATTACTCCTGACACTCATCTCCACCCTCCCCATCCTGCCTGTACTCTCTTCTTCACCTCTCTCCCACACTTGTCATTACTCTGAACTGTTGATCCCAATTATTTCAACTCATCCACCTTTGCAAACTCTACTCCCTGCATCTTCACCATTCATCTATCCTCCCTCCCATGCACACACATATATATTCTGCCTTAGTCCTGCTGACCAGCATTTCTCTCCTCTCTAGAGCATATATCCACCTCTCCAGGGTCTCCTCAACTGGTTCCCTACTCTCATTACAGATCACAATGTCATCTGCAAACATCAGAGTCAACGGGGACTCCTGTCTGATCTTGTCTGTCAACCTGTCCATCACCACTGCAAATAAGAAAGGGCTCCGAACTGATCCCTGATGTAATCCCACCTCCACCTTAAACTCATCTGTCACTACCACCACAGAACTCATTGCTGTCACACTACCCTTGTACATATCCTGTAGCACTCTTTCAGATTCCTCCACCACTCTAGACTTCCTCATACAATGCCACAACTCCTCTCTAGGCACTCTGTCATATGCTTTCTCTAAGTCCACAAAGACAAAACCCAACCCCTTCCATCCTTCTCCATCCTTCTCCATCAACATTTATAGAGCAAACATCACATCTGTACTGCTCTTTCCTGGCATGAAACCATACTGCTGATCACTAATCCTCACTTCCCTTGTTAACCTAGCTTCCACTACTCTTTCCCATAACTTCATGCTGTGACTGATCAATGCTATCCCTCTGTAGTTGCTACAGCTCTGCACTGCACCCTTAATTTTATAATCAGTACCCAGACACTTTTTCTCCACTCCTCATGCATCCTCTCACTTTCCAAGATTACATTAAACAATCTAGTTAAAAAGAGCACTTCCATTTCTCCTACACACCTCCATGCTTCCACAGGTATGTCATCTGGACCAACAGCCATTCCATTCTTAATCCCCTTCATAGCTATCCTTACTTCCTCCTTGCTAATCCATTGCACTTTCTGATTAATCATACCCAAATCATCCAACCTTCTCTCTCTCTCTCTCTTTCATTCTCTTCATTCAACAGCCCCTCAAAGTACTCTTTCCATCTGCTCAACACACTCTCCTCACTTGTGTGTATGTTTCCCTCATTATCCTTTATCACTTTTATCTGCTGCACATCCTTTCTAGCTCAGTCCCTATGTCTAACAAATTGGTACAGCTCCTATTCTCCATCCTTAGTGTCCAACCTTTCATACAACCCTACATATGTCTCATCCTTAGACTTTGCCACCTCTCTCTTTGCCATGCACCTCATTGCCTTATAGTCCTGTCTACTTTCTTCATCTCTCTGACAATCCCACTTTTTCATCACCAGCCTCTTTCTCTGTATACTCTCATGTACATCCTCATTCCACCACCAGGTCTCCTTGTCCTCCTTCCTCTTTTCAGATGTCATAATAAGCACCTTTCTAGTCATCTCCCTCACTAGCTTTGCTGTAGTTACCCAGATATTCGGTAACTCTTCACTGCCACCCACTGCCTGTCTTAACTCTTCCCTGAAATCAGCCCCACAATCACCCTTTTTCAATTTCCACCATTTGATCCTGGGTGCTGCCCTCACACTCTTCCTCCTTTTCTTGATCACCATCATCCCACAGACATACATTCCATGCTGCCTAAATACACTTTCCCCTGTCACCACTTTACAGTCTCCAATCTCCTTCAAACAGGCCCTCCTGCATAGGAGATAATCTACCTGTGTGCATCTTCCTCCACTCTTATATGTCACCTTATGCTCCTCTGTCTTGTTAAAAAATGTATTCACCACAGCCATGTCCATCCTTTTTGTAAACTCCACCACCATCTCACCTTCTGTATTCCTTTGCTTAACACCATACCTACCCATCACTTCTGCATCCCCTCTGTTCCCTTCACCAACATACCCATTGAACTCTGCTCCAGTCACCACTCTCTCACCCTTGGGCACAGTCATCACCACTTCATCCAACTCACTCCAACATTTTTCTGTCTCATCCGTTGCACACACAACCATAAATTCCCAGCTTCATAAACATCACTCTACCTGACACTCTTTTCACCTCCAAATACATTCTTGACATACTGTTCCTTCAGGATAACCCCTACACTATTCCTCCTCCCATCCATACCATGATAAAACTATTTGGACTCGACTCTGATACATCTATCCTTACCCCCCCTTCCATCTGGTCTCTTGCACACACAATATATCAACCTTCCTTCTGTCCATCGTATCAGCTAGCTCTGTCCCCATACCAGTCACACTGCAAACATTAAACGTTTCTACCCTCACTACCACACTCCTAGCCTTTCTCCTCTCTTCCTGCCATATGAGCATCAGACATCCACCAGGGAATGTTTGTGAATGCAAAGGCTATCAAATGACTTAAGTGTGTTACAGCAATATTAAGAAAGTGTCACTAATTTTGGCTCATCGACCCCCATATATGTGTGGCGTCCTCCAGATGTCCTGCCCTAACAGGTTGACAGGAATGACTGAGCAGCAAGAGTGTAAATACAGTGTGGCATACTGACATAGAATAGAAATGTATATCAGGTATTACCTGTGCACATGTATGTATGAGTAGGTATACCTGGCTGCCTCATAACAGCAGACATGGGATGTAAAATGTCAGGTAAATAAGCTATACATGCTGTATATATGTGTGTAATCTCAGTTTCTGTGCATCCAACTGAGTTAGATTTCTACACCTACTGGTTGTTGCATTGTCCTGACACAGACATGGGTACTAGAATAAGCATGATTATCAGGTTGAAATCAGAAAGGTGTCCAACTGTGTTATGACCTTGTGTTCATGCCTACTACAAGCAGCTATATGACCACTGACATAGATGTATGGACTCAGCAATACCTTACCTGTAAAACCTGTCTCCACCAAAGTAGAGTAATCCACTTTGCTGGACAGCAGCAATACACAAACCACATAATTGGTCGCTATATTGGCTGTACAGGGCAAAGTAGTAGCAGGCACCTACTTGGCAGCAAGTCAACCTTTGTCTGAATGAGCATATAAGGTCACAGTTGGATTACTGTAAGCCAAATATGAATACAAATTGGACACATCCACCAAGGGCAATGGCAAGGCCATCTTCCCATACATCTGCAATCTCAGAGGCACCCACCCTGTAAAGGTGGTCAATCACACACCATAGCTATGGCCAACCTGCTGTAGACAGGTTTAGGGCAAACATCACCCCCCTGGCTCACCATCAGTATAGGTGGATATGTATAGCACCCTCACCTCTCCCCTCATCATCAGGGAGCAGGTGCATACTGCTTAATCAAAATCAGCAAAAGCAAGTCTCCATGGGACCTGATAACATTCCTGTCAGCATCCTACATGAACTCAGGCATATGCTTCCAGCTCCATTACACACTGTATGCAAGCAAAGCCTGAACACCATTAAAATCCCATCTGCAAGGAAGACGGCCATTGTAATCCCTCTACACAAACGTGAATGAAGAATGGTGGTTTATGCAATGTACTGGCTCTCATTGGGTGGAACATGACACATCAGGACCAGGAGTGCAATGCAGGTTCATACTGTGCTGATAGATGACAGGTGTATGATGTGGTTGTAAGTGGCAGCTAATGATAGGCGATATTGATGTGCTGGCTCTGTAAATAACTCTGGGCAATGTCTGAGGTCCTGTGATGTGTTTCCCTGTTTATGTCTTCCAGGTGGCATGCAGCATCAGCCAGCATACACTGCAGAGGAGAATGCAGCTATCATTGATGCAACAATACAGTACCATGCGGTGCTGTTCGTCCAGAGATGACAAAACCTGCGGGAATGGCCTGCCTTGTGGGACGACCTTGCCCACAGAGTAAACACCTTGGGCCACCATGGCTGCACATATGATCAGGTTAGGCATTGCGCAACTGATCTGATACAGCATGCCCGGCAAAGGGCTGCTGTCATTGCCAGGGACCGTACTACTACAGGTGGGGGTCCAGCCAAACAGGTCCCACTTACGGCAATAGAGGAGCTCCTTGCCAACCTTGGGGCAGCCCCCACACAACAGCCAACACATGAAACACCAGTTGTGGAAGTGGGTGGCACCAAGGCAATAGGCAAGGAGTGTCCAGGAAAGGCCACAGTGCACATCAATTTAATCATGTAGCAGTCATACTGTCTTCAATAGAGTATCTAGAGGCATATGTCAGTTCAAACTGCATTTGTGGGTGGGGTTTAGTAATGCACACAAATGCACTTCTATGGTGAGGGACAGCACTTCTGGGTACACACATGCCATCAATTACAGAAACTCTTTTAACAGCAAATAAGGGCCAGCTGTCCTACCAGGATTATCCTAAATTTACTCAGTTGCCTGCTACAGCAACAGCCATAGTTTGCATACAGCTTATGAAGCAGCAAAGGGATCTCATTTCTGAAGGGCATCAGCCCAGAGAAGGGTACACACACATTTCCACAGCATTGTATATACCATAGAACACAGTGAAGACAGTAATCAAATGGTGTTGGAAATATGGAGCAAGAGTGACATTGCAAAGAACTGGACATCCCTCCAATTGTGTGGAAAAGACAAGACCCAAACTGGTCAGGGAGGCTGCCAGGAGATTTACAGCAACACTACAGGAGTTGCGGGAATCTCTGGCAAGTACCAATTGTGTACTACATGTGGCAACAATCTCCTTTATTTGCCACATGTCTGGCCTATGGGGTAGGTTTGGAAGATGGAAGCCTTCTCACACACAGAACAACATCCAGGTCTGGTGAATTTCTCAAGACAAATACATCAGGTACCCCAATAGCATGTGGGGAAATATGTTATAGTGTAATGAGACCAAGGTTGCACTTTTTGGCCACAATACCAAAAGGTTTATTTGGCACAAGAACAACACTGTGCATCACCAAAAGAACACCACCCCATGGTGAAGCATGGTGATGGCAGTGTCCTGCTTTGGGGTTGCTGTTCATAAGCTGGAAGTGGGCCTTTAGCCAAGGTCGAGGTGATTAAGAACAGTTCAAAATACCAGTCCTTTTTGGCCCAAAACCTTCATGTGTCTGCTAGAAAGCTGTGGATGGAGAGGACTTACACCTTTCCATACAACAATAACCCATACCATACATCAAAATCCATAAAAGAATGCCTTCACTAGAAGACAATCAACATTTTGGAATGGTCCAGCAACAGTCCATACATACATCCAACAGAGAATCTGTGGGGTACACTGAAGAGGCCTGTGCAAAAATGATCCCCTTCCAATCTGACAGAGTCAGAGGGCTTCTGCAAGGGAGATTGTACAAATATTGCTAAGTCGAGATGTGCCATACTGATACACACCTTCCCAAGACTACTGACTGCTGTTATGAAATCAAAAGCTTCTTTAACAAAGTAATAGTTTAAGGACGTGCACAGTCATGCAATCAGCCTATTACACATATTTCGACTTCTACATGTTACCCCTAACCAATGTGTTTGTTCTTCAATTGGATTGCACAGGTAAAAGGTCACATTAAAGGTGGGAAATGTTATCACATGATTTCTGTGGTCTCATGTTATATATCAGACAAACCTGGCATGTTAACTGGGGTGTCTACACTTATAATATCCACTGTAAGCTTAGAAGGTTGTTAGTGTAACTGGTTCTGTTGTAACATACATGTACTGCAGATTTTGAAGTGTGAGACTCAAAATATGTCATTAAATAGTGACATCAGTCCACATATCATGCCAGTAATGTGTCAGACAAACACAGGATTTACGATGAGCAGACCATAAATATGAGCCACACATGTAGACATGCACAATTGAGAGGTATGTTCTGTAGGAGTTGCCACTGTGCTATACAGGTGAACAGCAATTATGTGTACATGGGTGCAGTGTGTGCTACTTGCAGGCCCATCACCTACTAACAGCACTCACATATCAAAGAGGTGTATATAAGTAGTAACATGAAGTGGAAACAGCTGCACTGCATGATGTTGAGGGCCTGTCCAGGGTGTGTATGTAGTGGTCTGAATGTGTTGTGAATGTCACCACCTGGCTATTGTGAGGTCTGTGTAATGTCTGTCTGCCACCTCACATGTGTGTGTGTGTGTGTGTGTGTGTGTGTGTGTGTGTGTGTGTGTGTGTGTGTGTGTGTGTGTGTGTGTGTGTGTGTGTGTGTGTGTGTGTGTGTGTGTCTGTGTGTGTGTGTGTGTGTGCATGTGTGCATGTGTAGTAGCAATACAAAACTGAAGACCAAATGGATGAAACTGAATACAGACAAGGTGGTGATCATAGAAGCAAATAGGAAAATCAAAAGAATCTGTAAAATAAAATTACAAAAGAAAATAGTGAAATGGGTTACCTGTTTCAAATATCAAGCTATGCGGTTTAGGAGAAGTGATGTCTGAGGGAGGAAGGTGAATCTAGATTCAAAGATGCAGCAGCCAACTGATACAAAGTAGTAGTGTACAAAAAAGAATGGTACGAAAAAAATAATGGTGCAACAGAAGAATGGTATGACAGAAGAATGGTACGACAGAAGAATGGTACAACAGAAGAATGGTACAACAGAAGAATGGTACGACAAAAGAATGGTACGACAGAAGAATGGTACAACAGAAGAATGGTATGACAGAAGAATGGTACGACAGAAGAATGGTACGACAAAAGAATGGTACGACAGAAGAATGGTAAGACAAAAGAATGGTACAACAGAAGAATGGTACAACAGAAGAATGGTACGACAGAAGAATGGTACGACAGAAGAATGGTATGACAGAAGAATGGTATGACAGAAGAATGGTATGACAGAAGAATGGTAAGAGAAAAGAATGGTACAACAGAAGAATGGTACAACAGAAGAATGGTATGACAGAAGAATGGTACGACAGAAAAATGGTACGACAGATGAATGCTGTGACAGAAAAATGGTACAACAGATGAGTAGTATGACAGAAGAATGGTACAACAAAAGAATGGTACGACAAAAGAATGGTACAACAAAAGAATGGTAAGACAGATGAATGTAAGACAGAGGAATGGTATGACAAAAGAATGGTATGAAAAAAGAATGCCAAATAAAGTGAAACCGCTGTAGGATCAGTGCTTCAGTATGGCAAAGAAACCTGGGCAGTGACGTCAGAGCAGCTGAGAAAGCTTGAAATGATGGAGGTGAATACCCGAGACAGGTAGAAGGATGCACATTGTGGGACAGACAAAAAAAAGGATGTCATTGAAGCAGAAGCCAAAGAAGCCATTGTTGCAAAAAAGGTTAAGGAGAACAGACTAAAGTGGGTTGGTAACATGCAGGAAAGCTGAAGGAGAAGATATGGGAAAAACATGGAGAACACATAACCAGACAAGGAGGTTTCGATAAGAAATGGTTGGACTGTGTGAGAGAAGAACTGAGGAATGACTTTTGAATAAAATAGGAAAGTGGCTCTGAATCAAGAGATGTGGCTACAGTTAGCACCCCAGTCACCACAACTCCATGTAAAAATGGGAAAAAATGGTTGCTGATGATTGTGGTAAGGAATAGCTGATCGTTGCTTATGTCTACTTTATTAAGACGCCGAGCATTTTACCTATAAACATTTCTGATAGCACAGCTTAGTTTCTAAGTGTAGGTAGAAGGGGGATAAAAGAATATAATATTTAGAGTTTTAAAACTGTTGCATTAACAAGAACAAATTCAGAAGATAGTTTAAGAGGAAATTATGTGTCTGGTTGAATAGCCATACTGATGGCAATTATGCCATTCAGGACTGGTAGGACACTACAAAAAGTATCTCTGAAACGTAATACCTGACTATACCAAAATTCAGTGAACACAAGCTGAGAAACATTTAGATGTCTGACCAGACTGAATATCTGTCTTACAGGAGTACTAAAATAGTGTGAGTTAAGAAAATGAGCACAACTGCTTAAAAAGACAGTTTGTTAAAAAAGTTTTGTGACTGAAATATTTAGAAAATATACACAGTGAAAAAAGGTCCATGGCTCAAAGATTAACATTAAAAGTTGTCAGGCTTATCCAAACCTTAAAATAGCAGAGTTAAAATGTGTAACTAGGATGAGGAACAGATTTGCAGAATTTACATGGCTATGCAAAATGTTATGCTCACTTCTTTAAAGGAAAGGAGAGATTTTGCAGCATAAGGATAAGAGGGAGGATGACAGCCATTTTACAAGCTAGTTACAGTGGTTATTGATCAAGTAAAGTCCCCTCTAATGACATACAGAATGCTGCAAAAACCTGCTGTGATCATAGAGAGGCAGTCCAGGAGTAAGTCATTTGGGATGGATCATCATCCATTAGATCTGTGGTTAATATCAGAAATATCAAAGCTGAAGAATTACACGTTAGAAATTATGGTTATGGTGGACTGTTGGAAAGAAATGGTGCTAGCTGTCATATACAAAGAGTTTAAAGAGTCAGAGCTGCAATCCTAATACAGACCCATTTCAGTATTAAGACATTTTTTTAATATTATCAAGATCTCTGTATTAGATACAGATGGGCAAAACTTGGGGATTACCTTAAGGTTTGTCAGTGTTGAGTTGACTGATGGATTCTTTGCCATTTTTTTGACCCAGGATTCCTTTTAAAATTTTCAATGAAAGTTTATAGAGGCTCAGTAGCAAGAATGAAAACTGATGTTGGATTATCAACACCTTTTGACTTAACTAAGAGTACTCAGGAAGTGTGTCTACTTTTGCCCCTTTTGCTCACTCTATATCTTTAGACTTCTGCATGATATTTGTAAACTTCTACAATAGCAGATTAAAGTAGAGTATGTCAGATTATGAGTTTGTCAATATTTGCCAGTAACAAGTTAACATATTTAACAAAGCCCTATGGTAAACTTTTTACAATATATGAAGCCTGGAATAAATATGGAAAACTGTCTCCATAAAAATAATGAAACAAAAACAAGAGCATAAACTATTAATTTCCATCTCTCTGTAAAACCTTTAGAAGTGCCTTCATGTCAGTGGAGATATTTTTAAATACTGGGAATTTGATCAGTTCCAACTTCATTGGAGTCAGGTGAGATTATATATTGGCAGACATTAAAGAAGTGTAACACAAACTTCCAAAGGAAGAAGGCACTTTCTGGACATCCATTATAAACGCAATCCATACTTTTATATTAGTTTTGATAAGGCAAAAGAAGTCTGAGTAGAGTGGCATTGTCACCGCCAAAAGGTGCAGTTGATCTTGCCAATTCATAATTGTTTTGTCGGGCAACCCAGATGAACCTCCCCTATCTGTTTCAAATGGAACTGTGCTGAGATGGAAAAGATTAATATCTGCAACTGGAGGTCAATCTGGAGGGTTAGAAATGCTGACCTTTTGGATAAATTGATTATCTGAAAAGGTCTTTACCCTCAATTTATGTACAATATTTATCACCACCTTCAGTGGCTGGTAGACAAATTAGATAATTATGTATATGAAGTAGAGGGATAAAACCCTATGTCCCATGTGATCTGATTTCAGTTAGCAGCTCGGTGGAGTGAAGGGAGAAGTATAAGATGGGAAAATATTTAGTGTTTTGTTTAATATTATTTCTTTAGAAGTGAAATCTATATTGTTTCAAGATTGATCCTGACAGCATAGGCCTGTGCTGAAATGTTTCTAATTCCTTATGGCAACGTGGATCATGCTAAAATGAGCAGTTTCAATATGGAAGATCAGAACTTGTGCCTGATAGGGAAAGGCACAGAGAGCATACCTCTCAACTGTACAGATTTTCGCAGAATGTCCAGATTTTTGCCTTATAGTTTTGTCCATTTTTCATAAAATTGTGGCTTTCTGGCAAATTAGTGGCAATTTGTTAAAGACTGAAGTTAGAAAATCATGACAGACTTATGAGTTTTAGACTTCATATCCTTCAGAAAATTCATGCTAATGTATAACCTATTATTCTATCAACTTTCTAAGTTTGTTAGAGCAATATTTCAAAACTGTCCCTATTTGTACCACTTTTTATGGCTTTCTCCAGATTTCTTACTCTTAGAGGTTGAGAGGTATACAGAGAAGGGGCCTGCAGATTCTTAGTAAGCAAAAGAATACAGAGTTGTTTAATTTTAATTAGTCAATTGCTATAGTCTGATAGGTAAAATGTTTGTTCAGAAGATTTTACAGTATAAAAATAACAGCTGCCTTGTTTGAGGAGACAAGACCTTGACTGCTTAGTCTCCCAAGTATGTGTGTTCTTTTACAATAAAGGAGGTTATTCTACTCTGCTGAACTGTTGCATGATGTTATTTTTTACCTTAACAGATTGGTGCCATGAAGTCTCAAATTTCAAACCTTCTATGAGTTGTTGTAGCAACAATCATTTTTTGGGCCCATATTCGACAGGCTTTTGTCAGGCATAATTTTTGTGTGTCAGCTCACAGCTGTATTTGCCCACCTTCAGAAGAGTCATAACACTCTATCAGTAAGTTTTTAGTTAATTAGTATTTAATGTATGAGAGCATGGTGCATTATTCATTTGTATGAGAGCAGGTTACATTATATACTTGTATGAGATTGGGTTTTATTGCATATTTCTATTCCAGTGGGTTTCGATATATATTTATGAGCAGATTCTATTATATACCTGTATGAGAGAGGGTTTTACTGTATGTGATTGGGTGTATTGAGATAACAATGAGTGTGAGGGTGGGTGTATTAAAAGAGATGGACTTTGGAACTCAAGCTCGACATTATCATCAGCCCCCTTTCTCCCATTTTCTACATGGGGTCAGGGAATTGTGTTAACTGTCACCATCTCTCTAGATTCAATGCCACACTCCTGCCTTCTTCAACACTTATGCCTAACTGTCACAGATGTTCTTCTGCACAATCCATCCACTTCTTTGCTGGATGCCCTCTTTTCCTCTTACCTTCTTCCTGTCTGTCCCAAATTTTCATTACCATATTGTCTTCTACTTTTCTGCACATGTGTCCAAACCACCATAATCTGTTCTCTTTGATCTTTTCTGCAATTGGAGCTGCTTTGGCTTCTGCTCATATTTCCTCATTTCTCTGGCTGTTCCACAGAGTGCATCCCTTCACCCTTCTCATTCACTTCATTTCCATCACATCAAGCTTCTTTATCTGCTCTGTCTTTATGGCACAGGTTTCTCTACCATACAGTAGTAATAGTCACTCTACTGTCTTGTACACCTTACTTTTCAGCTTTTTGGCATTCTTCTGTCATAGACTATACTTGAAACTCTATGCCAGTGGGCTGCAGCCCCTCTGATTCTAGCTTTGACCTCTTCCTTCATAGGTTCATAGGTAGGTACTCGGCTATCTGCCTGAAGGCATTTATAAGCCTAGCCAGAATGTGTTGGCTTTCACCACTTTTCAGACTTCCTTTCTCCTCAACCACCCCTCCTAGATACATGGAGCTATTTACCTGTTCCACTATCTGCCCTCCTATCTCAATTCTCAGCTTTTTCTGATTTCCCCTGTTTGCTTCCATTACCTCTGTCTTATCTGGTCTTAGTTTCATCCCATGTGCCTTCAGTTTTGCATTCCATTGCTCTATACTTTGTTGGAGTTCATGCTCAGAGTCTCCCTGTACTGCCACATCATCTGCATACAGTAACTTTGTTGATCTGTTCCCTCCAACCTGTTGTCTAATGTAGTCCATCACCCGTATGAACAGCAGTGGGCTCAGAGCTGAAACCTGGTGTACTGGGAACCCCTCTGTGAGGCTGAACACTGTGCGTACTTGAATCATTGGGTCCTTATACATGGCCTGCACTAATTCTGCCAATGTTTCTGGGAACCACCACAGTACTGCCCTGATCAGCTTTCTTGGGACCTTGTCATATGCTTTCTCCATGTCTAGGTATGCCAAGTTGGACTCTTCCCTCATCTATAGCTTCTTCTCAGTTATCTGTCTCACTGCAAACATTGGGTCAGTTGTGCTGCATCTTGATCTAAATCCAAACTGCTCATCTCCCACCTTACATTCTACTACTCTGTATATCCATTTATCAATCACTCTCTCTGGAACTTTCATGCAATGTGATAGGAGTTTGATTCCTCTGTACTGCCCACAGTTGTAGATGTCCCCTTTGTTCTTGTACACTGGCATGAGTATGCTTATTCTCCAGTCATCTGGGCTATGCCTTTCTCTCCACACTGCTATTAGTACCCTCAGGAGCCATTTCTCCCCTATCTCACCCAGCATCTTTATCATATCTGCTGTGACCTTATCTGAGCCTGCTGCTTTCCCTGACTTCATCTTCCTTAGTGCTGTTCTTACTTCTTCTAGGGTGGGCTCCTTTTCTTCTCTGATTGTAGGCTGTTTCTGGGGCAGTACATCTTCTGTGGGGTTTTCTTCATTCAGAAGCTGATGGAAATATTCCTTCCATCTGCCTTTGATGTCCTGTGGACTGGTGTGCAGGTTGTTGCTGGCATCCTTTATGAAGGATGTCTGACTATCTTCTTTATCTTTCTGTCTTTGTCTTGCAACCTGATATAGCTTCTTTGTGCCATGTAATATCACTTTCCAGAAGTTGGTAGAATGCCTCTGATGCCCTATTCTTTGCTATTGCAACTACTTTCTTAGCATCTATGTTAGCCAACCACTATTCCTTCCTAGCCTGGTTGGTTTTTTGTATCTCCCAGTTTTTCCTGTACTTGTTCTTTCTTTTGATGACTTCCTGAACTTCTGCATTCCACCACCAGCTTTCATTATGTACCTTATTTCCATACCTGACTCAGCCACATATCTGTTCTGTAGTTCTCACACATTCTGTTTTGAGGCTTGGCCATTCTTCTTCAACTCCACCTATTTCCTCCTCTTTGGGGTGTGAGAGCCCTGAGTAATTCCTTTAAGTGTTGTATTTTTTCTCCAGTCAACTTCAAGGTATTCAGCCTGGTCTCTGACCACTGCTTTCAGCCAATTGTGGCAACCAGTGGTTTATGCTGTGGGCTGACTGTTTCACTGGGGATGATTTTGCAATCATTGATTTTTCCCCAGTACCCTTTCCTTATTGGGAGGAAATCTACCTGCGTTGCATGTTGGCCACTTGTGTATGCTATTTTGTGACTGTCAAGCTAGACATGTGCTTGATAAATACAGATAAGACAGCTGCAATTATTTGGTGATGTGGTCTGAGCTCACTAAAACTGATAGTACATTGCAGTTCCCCTGAGGGTGTATGATAAAGCTATTTTAGAAAATTTTAAAAAGAATTCAAACAAAAAGGAACAAAAGCACCTATCTCTTTTTGTTCAGCTTTTAATGACTAGCAAGAAGAATATAAAATAAAGAAAAATCTGTAGTTAGAAATTTAAAATATAATTCTGTTAATAAATTATAGGCATATGTAGGATATCGTTTGTGTAGTACCTGGGGATAATTCCCTTTAAAACAATTAGAAAAATTAAAGATAACTCAATCTGATAGTTCTGATGATGACTGGCCCCCTGATTTCTTTGGCTCCCCCATCCCCTTATCCTAATTCTGCTTCTTGCGTAGTATGCAGCCCTTTCTTTCTGAGAAAGCAGGTATCAGGACACTGACTTCAAGATAGCGTCTCTGCCATGTCCCTGATACTTTCCAAGCCACCTCCAGTACTTTAGCACCCCCTAAAGGTTATATTCATAACACTGGATTCTGGCAAGAGTGAAGCAGCACACTATTTCAAATTATGATCAAATATTAATGAGAAAGGCAAATAAAAGAAGACAGGTCTAACCAAAACACAAGCACATCTTCGGGGCAAAACATATACATAAATTAAAATGATTTGGTAATAAAATCCCTATCAAGGTAACCATTTCAAAGAAATTTGAAACATTAATTACCCAATTTACAATAATGATTAATGGAGAAGAATACATATGGAAACTACCTCTCAAGCAAGTCTCCAAGGATGCATCAGCTTATGATTCATCCTCTGATGATTACACACCCACCGTCAAGAACCCAGATACTCAGATCTACCCTTTGATAGATGTGCCTAACCCTGCAGCAGCCTGGGATGGTGATGCAGAACCTACCATACAATTAATCCACCTGTGGACTGCAATAGAGTTTCAAAATATTGTACAGTCTCCCTTCCTATTCAAACACATACAGTTAAATATGCTAAAATTTTGGGAAGACTTATACCATTACAATTGTAAATTTGGGTGTGTTTCAAAGTCAATGATGGGTCACAATATTCCAAAACATACAGATGAGGGAATTCTAACCTGAAGAGATAATTCTGAAGGAAATAAGTACAACATGACTCCAACACCTAACTGGGCATGAATTAATGTTATTGTGCTGTAGGAAAATTAATCTATTGATGCTTACTTACACTGCATTTGAAGTTTTTCAGGACATCAAGAACCTACTGATGTACTGACAGCCAGTCAGCAGCAGAAGGTTTAGTATTACCTATCCAAGAACAGATAAGAAAGATGTGTCTAAATCAGCCAAGTATAGGTATTCATGAATTGTTAAGGAAAAGCAATACATACCAGACAACATAGTTAGAGAGGATAAAGAACAACAAAATAATTTAGTGCATGTTCAAATTCAGTAATCCAATACTGATTTACAGGGAATGGGGGAGTAAGGTGAAACTGAACAGGTAGATTCTTTCCAAAGAAGCCCCAGGAGATTATTATCAAACCTTTTACCCTCTACTTCCCATCTGTCCCGGCATCATAGGTCACATGTTAGCCCTTGTTCTAGTTGTGGCCAGAGAAGTCATTGGCGTAATGAGTACCCTTTTCTTCACTCAATAAAGCTGTATTTTCAGCTTATCACTCAGCCAATTTCCAAGCCCACAGCAAATGGAAACAGAACCTCTTACTTGGAGTACCATCTTTCAGCCAAAAATGTGTCAGGAAGACCAATTGTATACCACAAACAGGTGACACCACTGTTTCCTTTGGTACCTGTGGACCAAGAAAGTCCCTTTGTTAACATCACAGTGTGCAGATCTATCATTCCATTTCTTATTGACACAGGAGCAACTCAATCTATAATAATTTCATGGAACTAGGAAATTCTCCCATGCTTCACAAAATCTGTGTGATATATGGGTTTTTTTGGGATTCCTTTGGATTATCCAGAGACAAAATGTGTCCTTGTTCAAGTAGGTCCATTAAAATAGCAGCATGCTTTTACTGTAGAAAAGTCTGTCCCTTTGAATCTTTTAGGAAGAGATTGGTCATGTTACTTATGATGTACCGAATTTTGTACTCCAGATGGAGTTTTCTTAGATATTCCAAATGAATCTTCCCCTGGGTCTGTGTTCAGCTGATATCTGTGCAGAAAAAAACATACTCTTCACTCTACTTAGATCAGGAAAGACCTCCAGTGTAGCTGATTGCTGATTTGGAGAGACTTGAAGCTGTCCCTCTTCAGTTGTGGACAATTCATGACAACAAGGTAAGGATCATAAAGGAGATGCAAAACCTTTTCACTACCCTTATTCAACAGAGGCAGAGAAATTAATTGAAGCTGTTATTTCTGCCTTACTCCACAAAGAATAATAGTCTCAACCAGAAGTCCATGTAATACACTATTTTATCAGTTAGAAAAAAAACAGGCACAGGTTGTACAAGACTTAAGAGCAACTGATGGAGTTATAGTGCTAACCTTTTCTGTAGTGCCAAAGCCAGCTACTTTACTAGGTTCCATTCCATCAACATCTACCACCTTTTCAGTCATATACATTTCTTCTGCTTTCTTTTTATCCCTATTCACTCAGACAGTTAGTATGTGTTTGTTTTTAAACACAAAGGGCAAGACTATACATTGACAAGGTTACCTCAAGGATATGTAGAATGGCCTAGCCTTTTCTCTAGAGAAATGAAGAAACAACTTTTAAAATTCAATGTCCCTGTAGGTCTACCTTAATACAGTATGTAGATGATTTACTTTTAGTTTTTAATTATTAGTCTAGGTGCTGACAAGATACTACTTTTTCTTTTGACCAAGTTAATGGAACTAGGATTGAAAGTTAATAAGGCAAAAATGCAGTTGTGGAAACCACAATTCCAATATTGAGGACATCTCATTTCAAAAAGATCCTGGAAAATTCTACCCTCATACATTACTACTATTCAAACTGTACCATGCCCTACAACATTAAAACAGTTGGGAGCTTTTCTGGGACTGACAGGTCACTGCCAGCAATGGTTTTCAAACTATGCAGAAAGAGTAAAGTCTTTTGTTAGAATTATTAAAGAAAAATATGCTTGAGCCCTTACCCTGGCAGAGGCATCATGAGCAAGCTTTTTTTCCAGTTAAAAATTTTGCTTTCACACCCTCCTGCTCTTGGTTTACTCAATTGTTGAAAAAGATTATTTTTATTCTGTTGTGAGAGGAACAAAGTAGCATTTGGATAGTTAGCACAGCATAGAAATTATGATGTCAAACTTTTTGCTTATTTCAGTACAGATCTTGATCCTGTAGCTGTAGTCCTCCCCCACTGCTTTATGGCAGTGGTCACAACAGAGCACATAGAAGAAATAGTGGCTTCCCTACTCTCAGGAATGAGACTTGTGGCAGCTCTGCATACTGTAGAAGCATTGTTACTAAAAAACGAAAACATAATACCTGTCTAAATCAAGATTGTTTAATATGAATGGTCTTTGTTTAATAGCCTTTCTTTGTAGATCATTTGATGTCCACCTCTTAACCCAGGCTCTTTAATTCCAACAGTGGATGAAGGTGAACCGGATGATTGTGTTTTTGTAGTTAGCCATGTCCTTCCTCCAAGATCAGATCTAAAAAACATCCTGCTACTAAATTCGGAATTGCTTGTATTCATCAAGGGAGCCTGTGTTCAAAGAGAAGATGGTTTATTATTAGTAGTATTTTATGTGTGCACAGCAAATCAAGTATTATTGACCAGACAATTAACCTGAAATGTGTCTGCTCAAATAGCCGAACTTGTAACCATTACTGAAGCATACAAATTAATAAAAAACTAAACCAGTACAATCTTTATAACAAAAAACTAAACCATAACAATATTTACAGATTTACCTTATGTCCATGGGTAATTCATGGTTTTAGGATATTTTGGAAAGAAAAAGGGGTACATGACATCAGCAGGAACTAAAATTCTGCTTTTGTTAATGAACTGTTAAAAGCACTTCTGTTACATTGGGAAATAGCCAAAGTCATGTGTGATGCAGAGAAGATTGACGATTTTTGCATTTCAAAGAGAAACACTTTTGTAGACATGGTGGCCAGACACGTTACATTATATTACCCTGTTAAGGCTGAATTTTTCCAGCAATTACAAGACTCTAATACAGCTGATTCTTTACAGGACTATGGTTTTTCAAAACCAGTTGATTACTCTGAAAAGTTAGGGTGGATGTGTGATGGTGTAGCCACTCCCAGGACTCAATATGATGCCATCTGGATGGGAGACTAGTAGGCCAACATTCTTTTCTACTACAGTTAGCTGCGACTTATCATTTGCCTTCTCGTTTGAGAAAAATGCATTAATAAAGATACATTTTGACTGATTGGTATGCCCCTTATATCTCCAAAGCCATTCTGCAGTTTGTAAATATATGTACACTTTGCATATAGTATAATGTGTCAAAAGGTGTTGCTATCCCTACAGAATCTTTGAAAAAGTTATGGGGATCTTTTTTTGCGTACAATGGAGTTTTATTGAATTACCACATAGTCAAAAGTTTAGACATGTTTTAGTAATTTTAGATGTTTTTTTTTTCTGGATGGTTTGAAACTTGACTCTTAGCCCTGTGCTAAGAAAGATGCAATTCCAGAGGTCAAGAAATCATTCTCAGATTTAGTGTCCCTTGTTGAATTCCGTCAAGTAGAAGTACTAATTTTACAGGTCAGGAAATATAACAAGCATCATTCTTAGCACAGGGCTAAGCTGCATGATTAATTATCTGAGCTGTTTCCTAGGTGCTAATAGTAACTGGCCTAGACCGTCTCATAACTGAGCCTCTCTGAGTGGGTCTTATCTTATATTGCACCATAGCAGCTAGGTAGCTGATATAATACTATAGCAGTTGTCTTCCTGTTTTAATGATTAGTATCATACTACAACCTACTATAAGTTTTTTTATGGTCATGCTTAGGAACTAGGCACACCATAAGTCAATGTATTCCTTTCTACAAATTTGCTGGGCATTGCAGTATCTATACACTCTTCACTCGAACATAAATAAAGCTGTGTATGTTTTGTAGAAGAGCTGGAGCTGTTAATGACAGTAAAAATTCTGCCTACTGCTCATTAATCTGCCTATAAATCCTCAGCCTGTAAAATCAGACTGTAGATAGTTGCTTTGTAGAGTTAAACTGTTTATTTTTGCATAACATAAATGCATGTTAAGATGTAAAACTACACAGTAGACTTTTAATTTGCAGAGTTACTGTATTTGCTTGCATACTTATCTTTGTGTCATGATTGCCAAGGTAGATGTCTTATAGTAATCTTAATGCGCTTTGATTCTATTTACTGCTAGACTCCTGCTTCACTATCTCACACCCTCTCTTTCCTCACCATTTCATCTCTCTGACATTGTCTTGCTACTCCCCTCCTCTTCTGTAGCTCATCTTCCTGCTTCTCTTCTTTTCCCTACCCCTACCTTGTTCTTTCGATCATAATGTCCATCCTATCTCTATTACTGTCTTTCTTCTCTGATACGACTAACCTATTTCTCTTCTTTTTCTCTCCACACAGGGCACCCAATCTTGACCTTATTTAAGTCTGTATTCTGAAACTGTAACATAACCTAGAGCAAAACATTAAAGAGGACCTGCTGCAAACACCCCTGCATGCCATATTTCTACACCTGGATAGTCATTATAGGCTATGTATGTGCACATAAGACTGTTTAATTAAAGATTAATTACTATTTTTATTCCTCAGTCCCTTGTACATTATCTCTGCTCTACCCTGCCCCACCTCATCCCTACTTTCCACTCTCCTGTTTCCAATCTCCCATTTTCATAATCCACCCAACCTTTTAGTCTCTGTTCTCTATTACACTTTTATAAGACTATCCCTCCTCTTTCTACTTCTTTTTAAATCTCCTGCTCTCAGTTTTCTGACCTGCCTGTAAGTCCCTCCACTTTCCATCTCCCAATTCTACCTACCTTCTCCTCTCCAGGGTTCCCCTGGCTCTAATGGTGTGTTAACTTGTAAAATAACTGTCTGCTTTTATCAGAGCTCTCCCACTCCCTCCCAAAGTTCACATGATTTTTTTGACTGATGGTTTTTTTTTCACTTGATTCTAGCCTGCATCATGGAGTTGGCTTGCTCCATTTGTCCTAGCTGTGCTTAGGCTCTTTCTGCTCCCCTACCCTACCCCCATTCACACCCACCCCACTTTCAATTACATTTATTCTAACCATAGCTCCTCCCATCACCTCACTTCCACCAATTAAACACACACACACACACACACACACACACACACACACACACACACACACACACATCACATAATTAAGTTACACCTAGTAAGCTCATCCTAAGATACTACTCCCTTTATCTTTCAAACCTTCTACTTTCTACCTTTGCCTCCATCTATTCTTCACAACTTAAAGCCTACCTATACTAGTTAACAACTCGCACTCTCACTCCTACACTATGTCATTAACCTCTAACATTGCAGTCCACACCCTATCTCTGTCATTCTTGATGCTAATACAACTAAACTCACTTCAGAATACCTACATCATCCACTATTCTACAGCCACTATAACCCATAATATACAGCCACTTACCAGCTTTTCTAACATATCCTCTACCCTTTATGCCACAGATGTAATACTATGCTCAGAAATAAAATATAACATTTCTTCCCACATGTTTTCATCCCTACACCAATAGCAACATTACTTTAGCTAATAACTACCCAATAAACTCAAAAAGAAGACAGGAACTCAATTATGTCCTACTCATAAACTTTAAGCTATCTTACTGTGGTGACATACACCCCAACCCAGGTCCAAGCAAAACACCTGCTATCCCCCCAATTCCTATAAACCATTAAACATTACAATCATTAACCTCCAAAGTATCAGGAACAAAATACCAGAATTCTACTCCTGGATAACACACAACAAACCTAACATCATATCCACCACTAAGACATGACTGAAACCCTATATTAAAGATACAGAATTCCTTCCCCCAGGTTTTCCTGTCTTAGATGTGACCATTCCTAAAAAAGGTGGAGGAGTCTGCCTGATATATCCTAACACCTTCTCTGTTTTATCATACACCAGGCCCACCCCTAAATTCTCCTCCACTGAAATATTAGTCTCATTCTTTAGCATAAACAATTGCAAAAACATCTGTATTATTGTATTATACATTCCTCCTGGCAATAATATTCCAGTATTAGAGGAAATACTGTCATGGGTTTCCAACAACATAGAAAATGAAACTATAATCCTAGGAGATGTTAATATCAATTGGTTTGACATCTCCCACCAAAATCCCACCTCCAATATAAACCTATTTTCCTTTACCCAACTTACTAACAACATAACTAGACCAAACAAAACCAACAATAGTGATTCTATCCTGGATTGGATATTGGTCTCTGACCAAACTAAGAATGTATTCACAAGAACTCTCCCTAATACCATTAACAACCACTTACCTGCCTTCGTAGTTTGAAAAACAACCACATCACTTAGCAGACATCACTACATTCAGCAATACCCTAAAACATATCAATTGGAACAAATTCATCCCCTTAGACAAAGCCATTGAGTTCTTTAACTCAACATTTCTCAAGGTCCTAGCCAACCATGCTGCACTCATTCTAAGGAGGGTGAAAACGAAACATACCACCTGGCTCACAAAATCCACTAAGCAGTTAATGACTGCAAGGGATAAGGCACTGGCAAAAAAACAAAAACATCTCTGACCTGACAAAATACAAACAACTCCGTAAACAAGTAAATTACCAAGTCAAAAAAGACAAAAAAAGATCATTATCTTACCCTACAAAAACTTCATAAACATAACCAAAAAAAGTTCTGGGGATCCATCAATTCCTTACTACACCCTGGGTCAAATAATCCTTGCCCAAACCCTGACAAAACACCCACAGAAATAGCTACAGTCTTTAACTCCTATTTTATTAGTACTATTGCCAAACTAATTACCATCTTTCCCTCCAACCCTTCCCCTCAAGATATCTGTACTCGCCCTCCTACCAAATTCTGTCTCACACCTATCCCTATTAGCACAATAAAAAAGTTGTTTCAAAAGCTGAAACCATGCACCAACACCCAAAACAACCTACCTGCTGAGTTCCATCAAATCACAGCAAATTCTATAGCTGTTCCCATCAGCATTCTTATTAAAAGATCTATTTTGGAATCCCATATACCCTGTATTTGGAAAAAGGCATTCATCTTGCCTCTGCATAAAGGAGGCAATAACACAGACATATCCAACTTTCAACCCATTGCTATCCACTCACCCATCTCCAAGATCTTAAAAAAATGCATCCACACCCAACTACTTCACTATGTACTTCATAACCAAATCCTTTCTCCTACTCAAAAATGGATTCTCACCTAGTCATAGCACTACTGCACCTCTCATATCCTTCTCTGACACAGGTAGCCAAGTCTGAGATGATGGAAAAATTGTCTCCTCTCTCTTTTTAGACCTCTCAAAGGTCTTTGATACCATCTCCCATTCTCTTCTTCTCGCTAAGCTGGCAGGCATAGGCATCTCATCCCAATCCCTAGACTGGTTCTCAAACTACCTCACTAAAAGGCAACAATCAACCAAATGGCAAAATCCATTCTCTCCATTTCTCGACACCACCACAGGTGTCCCACAAGGATCCATATCAGGGCCCCTCTTGTTCAGCATGTTTATTAATAACTTTCACACCTCTCATACCCAAAGTACTGTAATCCAATATGCAGATGATTCTACAATCATCTGTGCTGCCAGCTCATTATCTGAACAACACCATCTCACACAAAATGCCCTCACTGCAACAGAGATATGGATGTCCAACAACCAACTCACCCTAAATCCCAACAAAATAAAACTAGTTCTTTTTCTATCCAAAAAAAATCCAGTCTACTAAACAAGAAATATTTTACCATATAAGTTCAAAACAGCACAACAATTGAAGTCATACCACTTACCATACTGTTAGGCATCATCATAGATGAAAATTTGACATTCTACCTACACATTCAGACCAGCATTAAAAAAATACCAAAAACTGGGAACTCTCTATAGACAAAAATACTTCATCAATCACACCACAAAATATCTCTCACCTCTTCCTTCCTGCTACCCTTTCTTCTTTATGGTGCACCCCTCCTGACCAATATGTAGACCTCTCTCAAATCCAAACTTTCATCATGCTATAATAAAATAGCAAAATCTGTATCAAACACAAGTTATACTTCTCACCACTGCTCATCTCTGCACCAATTAAACTGGTTGGGACTTCCACATAACTTGTATCTTATTCAATTATCCACTGCACACAAATGTATATATAAACAATCTAGCTGCCCTTCCTTGTCTCCTCTACGCACTCAATATCAACCAAATAGACCTCTCTGATCCAATAATCAACCACTCCTAAATGTAGTAAAACCAACCCATACAGCAGGACAAATGCACCACTCATTTACTGCAGCTTAACTATGGAATAATCTCCCTCAGTCTATAAGATCTATCAGCAGTTCCACTCTCTTTAAATGAGCTCTGAAACTACACCTCACCTATCTATGGCAATGCATCTGTTCTAAGGATGCAATTCTTATAACTTGAGCCCCTCTCTTGCTTTTTCTTCCCTCTTTCCTATCCCTGTCTCTTCCTGTCTTGCAGTATATATCCCTATCCATGTACTCTCCCTTCCAGACAGACTACCTTCCTACATTTACTATCAAAGAAATGCTATACCTTTAGCTGCTCTTATTTCAAGACTGAATTTCTCTTTTCCTAATCTTCACTTAAGGTTTAACCCCATGGCATCTGGCCTAAACAAACTTCCTAGAGACTGCTATCTTACACCTAGCTCTTCCTATCTACATCTGGGCCTACTACTCATTGGAATTGTTACTAGCCATGATCTGCCTCTCTAAGGACTATTGTTACATGTTCTCTGATATTACTATCTCTTACTCTTACAATTTATTTTGCTTTATTGAATTTGTACTTTACTGCCTAAATGGTATGCAATGCTTTATAGTATATGCATAATGTTTAACCTATGAGTTCATATTTATGTATAATGCTTGTCCAGTATGATTCTATATTCTGTATTTACACTGTTGTGTCATGTCTGGAGCTTTTCTCTCTGGGCCTCTACTGGAAATGGGCTCATATTGGCACAGTGGACTATCCCAATAAACAAATGTAAATAAATAAAATAAATAAATAAAATATCATGAAGATAAACAAGTACAACTGTTGCTACCACAGGCCCCAAGCTTCAGGAATTGAGATAATGAACAAAACATTAAAAACCAGAACTGATAAACTGTAAGAGAAGACTGGTCTTAAATGGTCAGAGACATTGCCTTTAGTTTTACTTAGCATTCACGTGCAATTAATACTTCTAGAAAATACTCTCCTCGTGAAATTCTTATGGGAAAACCCAGAGAAACCCAGCAACACCATTGCCCAGTAATTTAGAGTTACAAGATGTTGATGAATCTATTTTTCTTTATTGCACATCTCTTGTTTCTGTTTTACAGTGCATTCATTCACAAATTATTTCAGCTCAACATAATCCTAATCCCACCTCCTGCTATAATGTTGTCCCAGGAGACTTTGTGTTCATAAGCTCCTTTTCCAGATAGCATGCCCTCCATCCAGTATGGAAAGGACTCTTTCTGGTTCTCCTTACAAGAGTTATAGCATTTCAATGTGAAGTATCATCTATTTAGATCCCTGTTTCACATGCTTAAAAGCACTCCCTTTATAATTTCAGACATCTCCGAGATGTCAATATCATTCCACCCTTTATTGATGATAAGCTCATCGCATCCCATACCAGAAGAAAAAACAGGGAGAGCAATGTGACCTGAAGTGAAACCTAGTGATCCAGCAACATCATCTATAATGGACAGAAATCAGCCTGGGATGTGGGAAGTGGGTCAGGTGACCACTCATAGGACTTCAACTAGGTCAGGACCCAGGGTGGGGTTTGTCAAGAAATCATATTATATGGACTATAAAAAGAGAATGTATCATCCTTGCTTGCAAATTTTTGAAAATTCCCCACAGACCCAGCATGCTCTATATCCTGATGGATTTATTGTTGGAACTGTTATACTGGTATTCATCATTCTTCTTTTGTATTTTTTCTTTCATTAGAAGCCAACAGAACTGTAAATATTGTACATATTTTTTATCAGAGTACACATTTGGTTAAAACATTGATAAACATTTAGTTAAAATTGAGCAAAGAAGACCAGACTGGCATCCTAGGTTTAATACATTTTCTTCTACATTGAATAATTATGCCAAGACAATGAATGTCAGTAATTGTTGGGTATGTGCACATATACCAGTTGCACATGATAAATGTATTCCATTTTTTTCTGTTGCCAGCAACAGAGGCAGAAATAGGAGTAGCATTTGAGACAATCTTTTTAACAAAAAACAAAAACAGAAGACATAATAAAGATACAATTCTTGGCATAATGTTACTCCGTTTAGACTGGTTCCACTCTAATTATCAATAAATTATGTTAAAATGAGACACCATGTTGGGTCAGTAACTGCAATATTACAAAAAACAAGTAAATTCCGTGGTATCACCGAAGTCTCATAACAACTCACTAAACAAGTGTAGTGGGTCCAAAAACAAACCAGCATAAGAAACCTGTCTGTGTAGAAGATTTTCAGTCCATATATCTCTAGTTAAGCACTGTATATTAATCAGATCAGACAATAGTAGTAGAAGTAGCGAACTTAAACTCATCTTAAGTCAAAACAAAACAAAACAAAAAATAATAATATAAAATATATAATTGTACAGCATTACTAAGTATTCAAAAGTAATCCAAGCAAGGCAGGCAGTCTGTTTTCAGTCGAAAATTCTTTATTAAGTACACAGACAAGCAATCCAAGTAAAACAAAAATAGAGAAATAATTTCCTCACAGTAGTTGTAGTTGTAGTTTAAGCATAGACACTGATTGTTTTCTTGATTACACTATCTTCAGTTTTTACTTGCATACATTTTTCAATTAATTCTTAATTATTTTAAAGAGCTCATGTTTGATATAATATATATATATATATATATATATATATATATATATATATATATATAACATTCATATTTATTTGTCTTTAGATGTCATTGGTGGTGTGATTGATTTTGTATTTGGCAGAAAATTATGCAATTTTGAATTTGGACCAATGATTTTCTGTAGTTTATCTGATGGAGAGGGGTTATTTCATTATATAAGACATGGGGGCATTTGTTATTTTTTCATTCTAAATAACTCCAACTACTAGGATGGAGTTGTTAAATGACATTTTAATAAAGAGTGACGATAGTGTTTCAACTCCTGGTTTCTGATTTTTATTTACATTGTTATTGTGTGGCACTTGGTTGGTGCCCAATGAATATATAGTGGGGCTAGATGACTGGGTGTGATTGTTTTGTATGAGTCTTGCTATATGTATAAACCAGGTTTACTTTTAATATATATAGTTTAACTTTACCAATAGATTGGTTGGGATGAGGCTACAGTGGTCTTGTTATTTCACCTTTTAATCATATAGAGACTTTACTCAGAGGGAACATTCACAATGTTCTCTGATACAGGGAGACATATGTCATTAGAAACCCAGTCAGGAAGAAAAATGTTTCCTAGGTTTATCATCATAACAAAGAAAAGACTACATTCAAAGGATTGTCACACATGGACTTGGGTGATGGTGTTATCTCAGGAGTAGGTATTTCACCTACCACTGGGGTGGTAAAGTTTATTTGGGAACTGAGAAGAATATCTAAATTATTTTAAATGTTGAGTATTGCAACTTTTGAATCAGTTAATCAGATTACTATTGAAATGACTGCTACCATAGTATAATGCTGCAAAATCGCATGGCACTCAATTTCACCCTTGCTTCTAAGGTACACGTGCACTCATCCAAATGGAGTACCGCACATTCATTCTTGACAATGAGTATTCCATTCATAGTCACTTAAAAATTCCACAAAATATAATGAGTTGTATCATTCTAAAGAAGCTGGCAGCTGTTGACTAACCTTTTTCCTGGTTGGGGAGGAAGTGTTTCAAAATTCTTTATACTATATACCACTATTATAATACTTTTAGGTATTATTTTATTTATGTGCAAATTTTTGATCATGAAGTTTCTTAAATATAAAACAAGTAATACATTACAAAATGCATGTATTAAAAACAGAAATGAAAGGGTACCACTTACAAGAATTGAAGAAAATGATCTTTTTTTTTTTTTTAATTTTTATTTATTTAACATTTGTTGACCGGGAATGTCCGACTAGGTTCCACAGAGCCTGTTTTCAGCGGAGGCCCGGGGAGAAATGCTCCAGATGCATGTCTTTGGAATGTGGGAGGAAACCAGAGTACCTGGAGGAAACCCACATGAACACAGGGAGAACATGCAAACTCTACACAGAAGGCACCCCAGCTGAGAATCGAACCGGAGAACCTCTTGCTGTGAGGTGACAACGTTAACCGCTGCACCACTGTGCTGCCCATGATGATGAAAAAGAGGATAGTGAAGAAAGTATGTTAGAGAATTCTGGATGAATATATGATCATTTAGGAAAGAGATTGAAATTGAAAAATATTCTAATTGTCTTTTTATTCCATCCAAACATAAACATGTTTATTGCTCATAAAATGGCTTTTGCTAAGCATCTGTTTCAGCATTGTGCATGCCAAGGTCAGAAAGAAATTGCATATGAAGAATGTCTCACTGCATGTGAAAAAGTGTCGACTCATTTGAAAACTTGCTGTTATTGTCCATTCATTCAGAAATACTTGACTTAAGTGATGCTTCACAGCAACAGATGAGAGACTGTGAAAGGAGGAATGCAAGAAGGAAAATGTTTAGTGTTTAATATATTATTTCTTTAGAAGTGAAAACCATACTGCTTGAAGATAGAACTTGAGAGCTTAGGTCTGTGCTGAAATCTTTCTACTTCCTAGTGCCAACATGAATATTTCCAGAACTTGTGTCTAATAAGGAAAGGCAGAGATAAAGGGTTTGCAAATTCATTAGTTAGTAAAACAACTTAAAGAAGTTTATCTTTAATTGCTCAGTGGCTATAGTCTGATTGATAAAGTGTTTGCCCCTCAGTTTTTACAGTATAAACATTTTTAAAGTTTCCTAGTTTGAGTTGACAATGAAATAGTTGCTTGGTCCCCCATGTACATGTGGCGTTTTACAATAAAGGTGGTTATTCTACTCTAAGTAAAAAGAAAAAATAGAATCCGGTCTGGCAGCAAAGAAAACCTTTTAATTAAAATAATCCAAAGTACAATAAGTAAAAAGCAGTAATCTAGGTAAGCGCTTTCATTTGTCACACTGACAAACTTCTTCTGACAATAAGAAACATCACTTCCTTCTGTTAAAAACCATTTGCAATTCCCTTCTTTTAATACTATTGGTCCATTTCGCAAAAAACATGATGTCAGCAAAATGACAGCAAAATCACCCCCCCCCCACCTTAGACACACAATACTGAAACATATCTAAAAGGTGTAGTCATATAAATAAATAAATAAGCTGAATATGCCTCACACAATTGCATTATAAATCCATTATAAAACCTTAAAAATATAATTATAATAAACACAAATACTGAGAGTACGTGCAATACCTACGTAAATAGTTGTAAATGTAAAATAAACCTAAGATAATGAAAAGTTATGACCACAAATGTACTGAACACACGGATAGTTTGGTGGTGTATAAATGTGTATGTTTTATGTATAAATATCATGAAATTCAAGCATGGTGAATAATGTATAAGATTAATAATGATAAAAATAGTAGTAAATATGATAGTAAATATAATAAGGTATAATAGCCATTATGGATATTGGTGATGGAAAAATAAATAATAGAATAAATTATCTCTCCAGAAATTTAAATTTTAATATGCTCTTAAGGGAAAGAGATTCATTCAAGCCTGGCCAAAAATGTGCGCACAGGTGAATTTGCCACCCCAATTCCATTTTTTCTAAATAGGCTGGCCATGCTCCTCCCCATCATTGTTTTTTAAAATATCTAAAATAATGAATTTGAACTGATGTGTGGGGTTTAAGCAAATGTGTTTTGCTAAAGCATTATTTTCAACTTTGTCTCTAATAGCTCTAAGATGTTCACCCATCCTTTCTTTCAATTTCCTTTCTGTTTTCCCCACATAAAATGACACACAATGGGTACACATAGCACAATAAACAACCTTTTCCTAAAAACAACAAAATCTACCCATGATCTTTATATATTGCCCATTTACAAGAACCCTACAGGTTTCTAAAATAAGGTTATAAAATTTACATCGACCACATTTATACATGTAGCCTTGACAGTTGTTATTAAAAGTAGTCTCAAAACATTTCTTGAGGTTGTAACCTTTTTTGTACATAATGGGGGGATATATATCTAATTTATTCCTAAGCAAAGAATCATTCAACAAAAAAGTCCAATTTTTCTCTAAAATAGATCTAATAGCAGAGCTATCAGAATTAAAGATGGTAACAGAACTACACTTAAAATTCTGATTAATAGCATTATTGTTATTAGTAGAAGTAATCTGATTGTTCTCTGCGTTAGGTATTGTTATTTTTAAGGTTTTTATAATGGTTTTATAATGCAATTATTTGAGGCATATTCAGCTTATTTATTTATTTATTTGACTACACCTTTTAGATGTTTCAGTATTGTGTGTCTAATGTGGGGGGGGTGATTTTGCTGACATTTCTGCTGACATCATGATTTTTGCAAAATGACCAATAGTATTAAAAGGAGAGAATTTCAAATGGTTTTTAGCAGAAGGAAGTGATGTTTCTTATTGTCAGAAGAAGTTTGTCAGCGTGACAAACAAAAGCGCTTACCTGGATTATTGCTTTTTACTTATTGTACTTTGGATTATTTTACTTAAAAGGTTTTCTTTGCTGCCAGACCAGATTCTATTTTTTTCTTTTTACTTGGTTTTGTGTGGCTCTTATTGCAAATTTGGTTATTCTACTCTGCTGAATTGAGATACAAGAAGTTAATTTTGAGCATAACATTTTCCATGTTGGGACTTGTGTGGAATGGGAGAGAAATGATGAAGCTTACATCTTTTCATCACTTCTCAAGCACAGTGTTTGAAGAAATGTTAGGAATGCATGGCCAGCCATAAAATGTTGATGGTCATACCAGAAATGCATAATCTGAACATTGTGCAGTCACACAATGCAAGTGAGGTATTAAAAAAAAAAAAAAAAGAAACAAACAAACAAACAGAAAAAACATAGGTGGGAGCATATCCCTCTCATAACACTTTTGCAATTTCAGCAATGTGTGTATTAATTAAGTATCGCACAAGCAAGAAATATGATACTGCAGCTGACCAGTCCCTTCTCCCATCCTACCAAAGATGTTTCTCAAAGCTCTTCCTATTAAACCAAGGCAGTCCTACCCAAGATTCAGGAGTCATAGCAGGAGTGAAGGTCTTTCTTCAGTATGAGAGGTTTCTAAATCACCTTCCACCCTGACAATCTGGCCTCAACTAGAGGAAAGTACTGGGAGTACAAAACAGGATTCCAGAGATACTGGGGAGATGGCACAGCAGTTGGCTGTCAGAAAAGTAGTAGCAAATGCCAAGAGGAAACAGAAGAGCTTCATATAAAATTCTACCCTGGTGGTCCTGGGAATAATGAATAGTTGAGAAAATGGTTCAGCTATGTATTTACACAGACGTTTTGATAACAGTTAATTGGGGAATAATGAGTTCTTGAGAGAGCACCAAAGAGAAATCAAAATTAGCCTTAGGCAAATCAAGTAAATGTTATGTCTTTGTATGGTGAATAGGCTGCAAATCCTGAAACTGATGAGGGTTGAAAGAACATATCTTGGGCATTTAAAATAGCCAAAACTGAGCAAACAGAAAAAAAAAGTCTTGTGATAAGAAAGGATAAATCTTTATTATGTCGTAAGGATAACATTTGTTAGGGAATGAGAAGGAGTTGGCAGCAGACACCGGGGATAAAGATAAATGGAATGAGTGATATATTTGTCCTAGATATGTTAAAAAGTCAAGTAAAGTTTAGAATGCGTGGCTGCAAATGTTTACATAAATACCTTTGTACAGCTAATAGATTATATCATCCTTATTAGGACTCTTCCATGGAATGCTGGAAATATTACTTTGGTGAGACAGGTATCGGAGTTCATGTATTTTATGGTTGCTGTTTCCTTAATAGCAATAAGCAAGAATTGCATACAGCATTTTAGAATGTTAGGCCTATAATTATTTGTTTGTTTGTCCCCACCTATTTTTGATAGACAATGCTGACCGGATACATTGGTCCAAAAATATGATGGATTTCTTAAACAGCCTATTTCAACTTGCAAATGAGGCTGTTACAAAAATCTAGAAAAGTCCATAAAACTATAATATGGGACATATCTCAAGCTAACAGAAAGTCAGAGACAGAAGTTTTTTGAAAAAGTGGATTTTATGGCTTATTTATCTAGTCAGTCATACTTTGTTGCTGGGTAAGCAGTCATTCATTGCAAATGTAGTCCACTGGAGGATATATGATGACAGCTGCACTGGGTGTATGCATGCATGTATGTTGGGCTGAGTGTTATCTCATCCTTATGACACTCCAGAAAGAAGAAGAAATATCTTAATATGAATGGTTTAACCTGAGTAGCACAAATGTGTTTTAACAAATGGAGATACCTGACTGAAACTCAGAAAAATGATTTGAAGACAAAGCAATATCTCTGGTCTCTTGACTGCTGACATGTTTTCACTGATTTACTTTAAGAGCAAGCTTACTGACAAACTGTTAATTAGATCTGAATTGCTTCTATAATGATATTTTAAATATTTAAAAATGCAATGACATTGATTACAGGCACGAGGCAATCTCAAACTGAGCGAGTAAATAAAATTAATATTGCCTATAACTATATGTTAGAGAGAAACATTCTGCTGTTTATCTTGCTAGCAATTCTCTTTAATGCCTCATTTGTTGAGAATATAATAGTGAAAAAGATGTATTATTATAATTTTCAAACAAAATGTTGTGTGAGTTTTCACTAATTCTACACTTAATTTCTTCACAATTCTATGCACAGTCCCATCCATTACTTTCTGCAGGTCTTATCTTATTTATTAAGAATTCATTTAAAATCCATTTTCTTTGAATGGACTGGTATGAACTACATAATAATTTTCTCTGATTTATTTTAGATATCTTCATATCCCTGTTTGTGAATACTGAATAAATGACTTGTTTACTATACTTCCCTTCCCACTTTTACTCTTGCTCATAGCCTTTCCCTGTTGTTAAGTTCTGGCATGTCTAACCTATTTTTTGTTACCACACTAATGTATATCTTAAGATATCATTAACCTTTCCTTAAAGAGTTTGCTGTATTTTCTCTTTGGGGACTATACACTTTTGGATTTACTTTTTTGTAATTTTCTGGAAAATATGGTATGGTTGATTCTACCTCATGTTTTAGTTAACCTTTGTTTTGTATCATCCCACTCAGTTACTGCATACTGCAATAGTCAGATTGTTAATAATCCTTTCTCTCCAGCTCCCTTTTAAAATGTATAACATCTGTGACTCAGCTGCCAGTCGCTGGAGTAAATTGCATTTCTGGAATTGGTTGGGGTTGGTGCTTCTGCTTCACTCCTGATGACGAAAGAAACAGAGATGCATTATATCTTGACCTTCTAAATGATTACCAATCAGTAGAAAGGCTGAAAATTGCTTCTTAGCAGCCAGATTGGGATTAATGCTACTGCTTTACTCCTAGTGGGAGAAGGAGCAGAGAGACACTGATTTCTTTTATCCCATGACTGAGCAGTGTGTACTGGACTTCACTGAAAATGTTGGACAACCACATTGTTGATTAGTGACACTTTCTTTTGAATGCAGAACCATCCCATGTTAGATAAGTCCCCTACAGTTCTGTTTTTCCACTTTATTATGAAATGTGCAAGTATTTTTGTTATGCTGTGCACTATTTGTTTAGTTTTTTTGACTTTTATCAATTTTTAAGTTCTGTTGTTTTTGTCACTGTAGTTGACTGTGGAAATGAATCCAGCTCCATCCACAGTTAAATAATTACTTCACATTACTGCACCCATACCTCTGAAATGTAGAGAGTTTTGCAGAATGTCCAGATTTTTGACTCACATTTCTGGTCTGCTTCTCATAAAATTCAGTTTTTTTTGTCGAATCACTGAGGATTGGAGTTAATAAGTAATGGCATACATTTGAGTTTCAGACTTCCTATCCTTCAGAAAATTCATGCTAACATCAATCCTGTTATTTTAGCAACTTTCTAAGGTTATAATAGCAATATTTAAAATGTATTCCTATTTTGGCCCTTGCCCCCCACCCCCATTTGTTTTAGGCTTTGTCCAGATTGCTTGCACTAAGAAATTAAGAAATATGGCTGTGTTGCATGCACTCTGTCTTGAAATATACTAATGCTGCTTTATACTAGTCCATTATTTGCAGAGATTTTGCACTCATCAATTTTAAAGCGCTTTTTTGCCACTGTAATCAGCTGTTAAGTTTCAGCACTTCTGCCTGATTCTAAGTTTTGGCCATTTGGCTTACTGCTTAACTTGGTTATTTACTGCACCTTGGCTATGTTTTAGTGACTGAAAGTTAAAACAGTTAGGTCTGCCCTATGGTGAGAGTAGAGTGTAGCCTGGTCCCTTCCATTCTGAGAATCACTGAAGAAACCTTAGAGTGTGCTTACCGTGATTGACCAGTGGGCTATTTTGCTTGGTTACTGTGTCCTGTATAGGTGCAGGTAAATGGAATGTCAATTTATATCTGCAAAATATCTGTAAGAGTCCCTGAGCACATAGCTGTTTGACAAGCACCAGTTTTGCATGAAGAGGGGCATTGCAACATGAGATTAGATGAAGAGTGCAGTTCTTATGTAAAAGGTACCCAAGCAAATATGTTCTCCCTTACATCAGCTATGATAAATAATGACATAGGAAACATTCACACATTGGATACAACTCAGTTTGATTTTGCTAAGGTCAGATCATTCCTACTCAAATTGGTAGACTTCTTTGAGAAGGTCAACAAAGCAATAAACAATGGCAAAACAGAGTATACTGTCCACTTTGATCTGGCCAAGGCAATCCACACAATTTCCCATTTAGGCGTTTTAGACAACCTCATAAAATTATGTCTAAACCCCTACATAACCTACTCAATAGACAGCTAGTACACAGATAGGACATAAGAATTCAGAATACGTGAATCTACATCTACAAAAAGGTCAACATCAAAGGTCTCTTTGTAAACTTATGAAAATAAGTTTATTTATATTTTTGTAACTTACAAGAGTTATTGTTTCAGATTTCATGGGTGATATTGATGTACTGTTAGAGTTTAAGGAATTTATCTGGCAGTTAAGGCTGAATGTCTCTATCAGTCCCAGAATTGATTCCTTATCTGTAATTAGTGTGTTAAAGCGAAGGACTACCTTAGAGTAGCTTGAATTTAATATTTTTAACATTTTTTTCATATTTCATATTTTTACGGCTATTTATTGAGTTATTTATTTATTTAATAATTATGAGTATCATAGTGAAATTGTTTCTATATCAATATTTATTATTTTATTCAGTGACAATTTTAACTGCTGAATCATTCATGACTTTTCATGATATGGTAATATATGCAATTTGATTGGCTAATTTGGTGTATTTACTAGGGTGGAGCAATGAGTGATTTTGCTCTAATGAAGTCTTGTAATTACCAGGACAAACATGCTAGGTTGGCTTGTTTTCTATTTTATTTTATTATTCACGTTATTATTCACATTTGATATTTTTTTCAGTAATAGTTTGCGGTGCAGTACATCAGTCTGCTTGCATTTTGTTTTATTTTGTTGTTAGTTTTACTTTGTTTGTTTGCAGTTACCAGTTTGCATGTTCGGAATTCTTCTGGCATACTCCTGCATTTGTTATGCAATTACCTGGCAAGGAACACTGCTATTACAGAGGATTTCTAAATCTGGGACTCCCCCTTTAATGAACTATGTTGAATCTGCCAAATCTGCTTTCATGTTAAACAGTCAAGGCTTGAATAATTTGATTGCTGGTAGCAGTCTGGAATTGTTCGCACTAATGGAGCCACCAAGGGCATATAAAAGTGTTGCTGCTAATGGTTGCACTGCAGCTAATAACAGCGGCTTTAACCATGCTCATTCTCCTCCACTATCTGTGACTGAAGTGTACCTTGATACCTGGTTAAGTTCACTGAGTTTCTCCTTCCGGTCTACTTTAGGAAATCATCTCTTGAGCTCGCAACTTGATAAACTGGAGAGCAAGTTATCAAAATTCCAGAACTTACAACTCAAATTCATATCTTTTGGAATACATTCAGTTGAAAAAGGTAGAAAGGGGATGCACCTGAACAGAGTGGACAGGATACCAATTTGAAACCCCAACACAGGGACACTAATTTGAACGTTTGAGGCATGGACAGGGGTAGAAGCAGGAGCAAAAGGAGATGAAAAGTTTATGTGGCTGCAGTGCTGATTATGATTCAATAATATCAGACTCATTTAAAGTTCATAATTTGTCTAATATATGTATTAATGAAGGAGGTATGTCTGTTTTTAAAAAAAGGTTTTACATTCAATCCTAACTTCAAATTTGACATTGTTGATGCTCTTGAATTTGAATTGTTGATGAAGAGACTATTGCTAGTAGACATTAATGTAGCGTTTGCAAAGTTAGATTTTTTTCTACTTGATGTAATTTTACAAGGTGATATGGATCTTCGGGAATGGGGATACCTAGAGGTAGCTAATCCTTTAATTGCTTCAATATTTGGTAAACCCAAGATGCATAAATCCTCACATGACCCACCCCTGTGACCTATTGTTTCTGCCAAAGTTTCCAAAACAGAACCACTGGCTAAATATATTGATTTTAAGTGCAAGGTATTTTACAATCAAAATCTTATATTTTAAAAGATTTGTGGCATCTTCTTGATACTTTAAATTCAATGGAATATGATAAGAATATTTTGTTTATAACCATTGATGTTGTAGATTTATTTTCTGCTATTCCCTACAATAGAAGTATTGAATTCTTTTACAGTTTTTTTAGTGGATATACTTCTATGTCTACAGAGACATATGGATGATAACTTCTCTTCTTCCAAATTTGACTCTAAATGACAACTTTATACATTCTGAGGGTGAATATTTCCACCAAGTATTGGGTGTTGCAGTGGGAGAGACTTGCTCCCCTTTATATGCCAATATGGTTCTGGCTACATGAGAGGAAAAGATATATTTTACTCCTGAGTTCTTGTCACTGTGTGCATGGTTATTTTAGATTCTTGGATGATGTATTAATTTTATGTAAACGGACAGTTGAACAATGAGAATGTTTTACTCCAAATGGCAAAATTCAACTACTTTTTTGAAATGTACCCTCACTTCCCCCTAAACCTCTATGCTCCTCTGTCTCTCAAACTTTTATCTTGCAACCTGTTTCTACTAAATATATCAAATCCCTGGTTCCTTAAACTAAAACCATGCTCTCCATCCATTGATAAACTCACCCCTCAATTTCTGAAAATTGCTGCTGACTCTATTGTATATCCTGTATCAGTTTTAATCAACTACTCCATTCAGGAATCTACCGTACTGGAAATATGGAAATCCTTCTATACCCCTCCTCTGCACAAAGGTAGCAACTCTGTTGAACCCTCTAACTATAGACCAATCACTATTCTCTCACCGCTCTCTAAGATTCTTGAAAAATGTATACATACTCAACTACTGTCCTATCTCATTCACAAAAATCTCCTCACCTACTCGCAACATGGTTTCCGCCCTAAACACAGTACCTCGACTGCCTTACAATCCTTTACTCAAAATATTGCAGAAGCTAGGGACAACAACCTCCTCATCTCCTGTCTATTCCTTGATCTCTCTAAAGCCTTTGACACTGTGTCTCATCACATTCTTCTTAACAAACTGTCATACCTAAACCTCTCTCCTTCGACTCTTGGCTAGTTTCAGTCCTACCTTACTGGCAGAAAACAAGCTGTTAGATGGCAGCAGGCTTTCTCACCCTTCCTTGCTGTTCAAACAGGAGTACCCCAAGGCTCCATACTTGGACATCTCCTTTTCAACATTTTTACCAACAACATACATTCATCCTGCAGTCTCTCATCTGTAATACAATATGCAGACTACTCTACTCTCTTATCTATCTCCAATACTATCTCTGAACTACACACACAAACACAGAATTCCTTTATCTCTGTTGAAAAATGGGTCAGAAATAATCACCTAACCCTTAACCTGAAGAAAACTCAGCTCCTTCTCTTCCTACCTCAGACACTCTCTCACCTTACATCCAACTTTTTTCTTTCCTCCCTGGATGGTACTACTATCTCCCCTGCCTCACACACTAAACTCCTTGGGGTAATAATTGATGACCGATTAAAATTTGACTTGCACATACAACAGGCAATAAAAAAAACACCAACAACTTGGACTACTTTATAGAAACAAAAAATTCCTCAATACTGCCACTAAATGCACTCTTGTGCAGGCATTTCTCTTACCAAGTCTTCTATACGCTTCCCCCATCCTTACCAATATCCAGACAACCTCAGTGCAGAAACTGGAACAAACATACAACAAAATTGCCAGATTTATTCTAAATCAACCACTCTTGTAGCATCACTGCCTCTCACTAAACAAACTTCAGTGGATGTAATTTCCACACCTTCTCCTACAATTGCCCACACTATCTTTTCCATACTCAATAACCCCTCTGCCTGCCCTGCTCTTACCTCCCATGTTACTCTCTATTGTCCCCCTCCCAGCCTCTCTGGAGTGCTGATCAGTATCTTCTCTCACTTTATAAACCAAAAAGGAATATTGGCAAACTATTTTACAAACACTCTGTCTCACTAAATTGGAACAAACTCCCTCTCCATATTAGATCCAACCTTTCCTTTCCCTGTTTTAAAAAGGAGCTTACATCTCACCTACTAAACTTGAACTTATGCCATTGCCTTGACCACACGTAGTCTTAGTCTGTCCTACTGTATAACCTGTTGCGTCTTCTAACTTTCTTTCTCTGTTGTAACTTCTGCTTAAACTAACCTCCTAAACCCTCAGCTCTACTACTATAGACCTACTATAGCCCCTCCTTTCTCTCCTCCCTGTCATTCTCCACACTATTTATCTTCCCCCCACTTCCTATCAATGTCTGTACATTTTCCATCTTTTGAACAACGATTATCCTTTTGTGTTTAGTCTTATATGTAGTACATTTAGACCACTACTATCAGTGGAACCCTTAATGTTCATAATTTTTTCTTTTGTTTTTCTCTTTATAAATAATTTCGTATTTGCATTGTTATTTTTAATAGTTTTTGTCCTGTATGTTTATCTGTGCTTATGCTTGCTGGAGCTCTTTCCCCTTGGGTCTCTAGTAAAAAAATGGGTTGCTTACTATCAATGCAATGCAAATAGCTAATAACCTTTTCTTTTTTACAATTATTTTGTATTGTGATTGTTATTTAATATTTGTATATTGTCACTTTATCTTTACTTGTGTTTACTGGGGCTTTCCCCCTTGGGTCTCCACTGAAAATGGGTTCGTTTGCAAACTCAATTGGACTAACCCAGTTGACAAATGTGAAATAAATAAAACAAATAAATAAATTTATGTACACACCAAATGATAAGATAAATTACTTGGATATCCTCTTAGAAAGAATGTGCCCCTAGGATGTTATACTTCAAGTCTTTATAGGAAAGAGACATTCTCTAACTCTTACCTTCACTTCACTAGTTTTCATCCACCTCATCAATGTAAGGCAATTGTTAAAGCCCAGATGGTGAGATTATCAAGGTTAATTTCTGAAGACAATGGGCAGGATTCACGAAGGCTTGCACGGAGTCTAAGAGTAGTGTAAGACTCCATGCAGCCTTCACGATCCAGGACCAGCCCAAAGTCCGTGTAAGAGACAAGCTAAAACGTCTCTTACACGGAGTGGGCGTGGATAAGCTAATCACCTCACTTGCAGCCGAATAGCATGCAAATGAGGATGATTAGTGATCCAGGAAGCCCAGAACAGCCCGTGTAAGAGCCGTTTTAGCTGCAGAAATGTACTCAGTTAACAACTGAGTACGTTTCTGCAAAAACCGCAATGGAGCCATGTCAGCTCCAAATAAAGGGTGCATATGTGTCAGGCAGCATGCCAATGGCCAAATATGTGGCCATTGGCAAGGTAACCTGATGCAAAAATATTAAAAATATAATTTTTTTTTTCGGTGATCGCCGATGTTTAAACCCAGCGCAGCCCCGCGCAAATGGGCTGCATTGCATAATACATAAAAATGAAGGTTATAAACCCACAAATGTGGGCTTTATGCAATACATGGATTTTCAATGCAGGGACCAGCAGACCAAAACCAACATGGCCACCGTGTAGTGGTTGCTAAGGGAGGAAGCTGAGTCTAAGAGATGTAACTAAGCATTAGTAGGCAATCTGATGCAAATTAGTGTTAGTATACTGAATTCCACTGTCACATAGCAAATGAGCACATTCTGAGTAGTGTAAGAGTTACAGAAGGGGGAGGAACAGAGTAGGAGATAGGTGACATCACAGGGGGGAATGGCAGAAAAAAATGCAGTTCACTGGAGGTCAGAGTTACATGACAGATGTCAGACACATATCATGGAAAGAGGAGTGCCACAACATAAGCATGGGAAAGTCAAGAAATGGAAGGTGTACACTGTTGCCTACACCAAAGTTTCTTGCTGAGTGTGCATGTGCACGTGTGCATGCCATGAAGCGCGAGTAAGACAGTGTGCACGCGTGTAAGGCAGTCTGAGCATATGGGAGCGTGTTGGGAGATGTTTAACACTGTTTGCGCTGGTGTGCGCACGTTTTAACTCAAATAAGCAGATTCTGAACCGTGTAAGCATGTGTGCGTGTAAGCCACTGTGAGCGTGTTTCTGCTGGTATACACGCTGCTCCCCCTGAGGAAACAGAAAGGAAAAAGGAAGCAACAGAATTAGTAGGAAGCTACCAGGGAATACTGCTGGAGCTAGCAGGTGAAAACAATTAGAAGCAGGCAATTACACAGGCAGAATGGTAGCTCAGCCCAACACTTAAAAAGCTGCAAACAGCAGTGCAAGATGTTTCTCTCAAGAGACACTGCAAGACAGGAGTAAGCTATTAGAAGTGAAAACTGAAAAAGCTGAACTCAGAACAGAAATGTTAGGGGCTGCCATAGCTGTCATAATGAGACATAGGTGACTTACTGAGGGTGGTGACAATGCAGATGGTGCCAGACAACCCATAGTGAGGAGACGGAGAAGAGTGTACAGGCCCAGGGTCACCTACCATGGGTTACATGAGCTGGAGATAGTAGAGCACTATTGAGTGGACAGAGACCTCCTGCAGCAAATAGTGGAGCTGTGCAGGCCACGCCTCACACACAGAACCAACAGAGGGGAACCCATCCCGGTGGAAACCAAGGTATGTGTTGGCCTAAGTATACTAGCAACAGGTACCTTCCAGAGACCAACTGGTGATATGATGGGGATATCACAGGCATCAGCCTCCAGGGTACTGCACCAATTCCTGGATGTCATGTCAGCACATGTCGGTGATCATGTATATTTCCCCAATGCCCGTGAGGTATTGGCCAGCAATATGCATCTCTTCCAGCAAATAGCAGAATACCCTGAGGTAGTGGGTGCAATTAGACTGCACGCACATGCGCATCAAAGCACCAGCCAGTGAGCGGGGTAGGGCCTACATTAACCACAAGGGCTTCCCCTCCATCAACTGCCAGGTCATGTGTGATGCCCAGGGCATAATAATGAATGTGTGTGCTGACTGCCCTGGGAGTTACCACGATTCCCACATCTGGCATTTGACGCAGCTGTACCAGACATTTGCCAATGGGGACATCCCACACGGACACCTAGTGGGGGATGCAGGTTATGCACTGGAGCCATGGCTGATGACACCCATCAGAAATGCACACACACCTGAACAGGAATGCCATAATGAGGCACACGCACAAACACATAATGTAATAGAGCGTGTGTTTGGGCTGCTCAAGTCACGGTTCCGGTGTCTGGACACATCTGGTGGAGCCTTGCAGTACACACCAACTACATGTACCCAAATTGTCATGGTATGTGCTATGCTACATAATATGATCTTGCAAAAACAGCTGCAGCAGGACCAGCATAGGGCTGGGCCAAACAGCCCCCCACCATTGCCAAGGCCATCACAGGCAGAGCATGACTCGGAGGAGGAACAACCTGAGCCTGCCCCAGTAGGCAGAAGGAGGCGTGCCCAGTATGCCCTGGCCTTGGCAAAGAGGCAACACATAGCACATACACTGGCTCAGTAGGAACCCTGGGAATGATACCTCCTCTGACTCACTCAAATAATAACATGGATGCCTAAAATGACATGACCTGCTCACAAACATGTACAGGGAAGCGTAATATGCGCATCCGACAGAGGCAGCCCTGCAGCACCACCTGAGGCATGAATTCCATGTGTTAAGTAATGTAACACCATGTACTATATGCACACCTGAGGACCCTGACTAACATCCTACCCTCACCAAGCATCATGCCACAATATGACAATGAGATGATCAAGTGCAATAATTGACTGAAGTTTCGCAGTTAGTCAAAGGGGATCCAATGTGTGCCAGCCTGGGATGACATGTTGAGCATGACAAGATGCTCCACCTGCTAGGACTGGCATGCACCTATCAGTGCAGGCCGTATGGATACTAGCAAAGGCTGTTGTTACCCACAGCGTGCCCTGAATAGGTAAGGCTCAAAACACAAACCTACCTCCATAGGTATCAGAAGGGATAAGAATAAGTTAAGGGATAAGTCGAAACAGCAAGATGCATGCAGTCTAAACTCACCCAGTATGGAGAATGTTGATATCTGTGCTGTAACAGAAAACTGGGTCAAGGCTCACAACAGCACCCTAACACTACCAGGTTACACCTCATACTGTGCTGTACAGCCTCAAAACATGGAACAAGCTACAAAAGGAGGGTGACTAGCAATAATTGTCAAGGATAACCACACCCCCATGTTGGTACCACAACAAGAAGCAGCATGGACTAGCCATGGTCAAGTAACAGTGGCTAAAACTGCCCCCCAGTTTATAGCCTGCTACAGACTACCATCCCAACACCAGGAACTGCACCTGGCCTATGCTGGAAAACATGAATATATCAAGTCCTCCAAACCACATTATATTGGGTGACTGAAAATACCCAGACATAGACTGGGAGCATTATACTAGCTCCAACACTGTAGGACAAAAGTTCATAGAATCCATAAACCAAAATGCCCAGGAACAACATACCACTCCCACAAGAGGGGTAAGCATACTGGATGTGATAATCAGCAACATGGGTACTGGATGGCAAGACGAGAAGTGTATTGCTCACTGGTAAAACCAGACTATAGAGTAATCACACTGGATATACAAATCCTGACCACAGTCCCTGGCCAGAAAACCACAGTGGAAAACATGTGTAAAGCAATATTTGCACTCCTCCAAACTGATGTGGAATCCATTAAAGGTCCTGTGCAGGTGCAAAATATGGGCCACACCTCAGAACCTGTAATATAGCCATTCCATGAACACTGCCAGGAATGCTTGGATTATGCAATCTTAAATTAAAACAAGACACAATGCCATACACGCAGGCATCTGGCATGGTAGACACCAGCCTTAACCAAACCATGCAAGAGAATGAGGAAGCTACTATATGATAGAGCAAACATAAACAATGAAGTAATCACTGATCAGTAGTATGGCAATAAAATAAGCCTAGCACTTGTTCTCAATACTTCTCTACTAAGTAAGCACTCTCGTACTAAGTAAAGCACTACATCTACTTACCACCCCTGTGAATATCCACTTCCCTTAAAGGTATACCACTCCCTTATACTGTTCTAGCATGTCGAGTGATAGATTACTGGCATCGTCTACAGTTCATCTGGTCAATCTGGGTATCTTAAGACAATGCTACAATTGTCTCATGTACACAGACAACCCTCTCCTCCTCCCAACAAACACAAATACATGTGAGAGATGCAACTATATAGTCAAACTGGAGGCTGAACTCTCTCATCTCAGGGCTGGCATGACCAGACAGGAGGAGATGGAAACCACACACACAACAATCCCAGTCCCACATAGACCTACCACAACTGCAAACCAAACACATAAAAACACAAAGACATACTCGGAGGCTCTAATAAAAAACTTACCAAAACAACAGAGGCTCCCAAAGCAGACATCCAAAAATCCACCACCTCAAAACAAAACACATGCAACACATACTTCAATAAATCAGTGTGTCGACCAATCACAGCCCTTAAGGCCAAACACCTTGCCTGATACACTAGTAATAGGTGACTCCATAGTCAGACACACTGATGTCCACTGACCAGGCTGAACAAGGAGAAGGTGACTGTGAGCTGTCAATCGGGAGCTAGGATCCACCACATAACACATGCACTCAGGTCACTCCAAAGCAAGTACAAATATGACTCCATCATTGTCCATGCTGGTGTGAATGACCTGAGACGTACCTCCCTGGACTACATGAAAAGAGACATAGAGGAGCTCTCCGATTATGTAGCCCAGGCTGGTATGACCCTGACCCTGAGCAGCATCTTGCCCTCACCAAGAATGATACCACAATACAAAGACAAGATGATCAGCTTTAACAATTGGCTCAAGTACTGGTGTCATTCTAAGGGGATCCAGTGTCTGTCTGCCTGGGATGATATGTTGGACAAGCCACGCTGCTTCGCAAGGAATGGCTTACACCTGTCACCACTGGGCTTCCGGATATTGGCTAAGGCTCTTGCCACCCCCATAGTGCCTTTTTAGGCAAGGCTCAAAAGACAAACCCACCTCCTTAGAAAACAAAAATGGAAAAAAACTAAGGGTAATGCTGCTCAATGCCAGCAGTCTAAATCTCAAGATGCAGGCACTTGATGCACTCCTCAGCATGGAGAACATCGACGTCTGTGCAGTAACTGAAACCTGGTTCAAGGCTCCTGAGAGCACCCCAGCACTACCAGGCTATACCTTGAATCATGCTTTTTGGCCCCAAAACCCGGGCGAACCACAAGGAGGGGAGTGTCCATATTCATAAAGGACACCCACACCTCCAGGTTAGTAGCAACACATGAAGCATCAGAGACCATACAGGTGCAACTAACCATAGGCAAAACTGCTATACAACTGGTAGCATGTTACAGACCACCCTCCCAATATCAAGAACCCCACTCAGCCTTCCTGAAGACATTGGAGGATATGAATGTATCACAAAATACCATCATACTGGGAGACTTCAACTACCCAAACATAGATTGGGTACATTATTCTAGCCCTAATACCCTAGCCCAAAGGTTCCTGGAATTCATAAATTCAAATGCACTGGAACAACTAGTCACCTCTCCCACTAGGGGAGATAATATACTAGACCTGATCATCACAAACATGGGGACAAAATGCTCCACACCGGAAGTATACTCCTCACTAGTGAGATCTGACCACAAACTAATCACCATGGATATACATATCCCACCTCCACCCCCAGCACAAAAGACCACAGTGAAAAACTTCTCAAAAGCAGACTTCACTCTTCTTAAGACTGAGATGGTATCCTTTAAGCCCACTGTGCCAGTGGATACCACATCCCACAATGCCGAATCCTTCACTAATGCTTTCTATGGACATCTTCAAGAATGTATGGATCATGCAATCCGAAACAAATCCAAGTCCCTCTCCACCAAATGTAATTGTCCTGTCTGGTGGACCTCAGCCATAAACAAATTGTATAACAAAAGAAGTAAGCTACTGCACGTCAGAGCGAAATCCCATGAAGGGAAGACATCTCTGATCAACATTAGCAGAAAAATGCGTTCTCTCATAAAAACATCCAAGGCAAACTTTGGGAGAAAAATCGCTAAGGACACTAAAGATAACCACAAAGCCTTCTTCAGCTATGTTAGAAACCTGGGCGGAAACCATCAGATATGCTCAGAGTTGGTTCACAACAACAAAAAATACACTGAATCCACAGATATTGCTAACATTCTGGCTGACAGGTTCAGTGCAAATTTCTCCCTCCTTCACCCCCAAAAGAAGAAATACTTATCCCAGCTGAATGTAATCTCCCTGTTATCTCAGATGTCCAAGTGAGAACCACCCTAAACAAAGCAAAAAACACAGCATCAATGGGTCCTGACGGTATCCTGGGGTGCGTGTTACGTGAACTCCAAAAGGAGCTAAACCCACACATAAAAATGCTATTTAACCTTAGCCTTACTTCGGGATATGTACCTGAACACTGGCATACAGCAACAGTGGCCCCACTCCACAAGGGGGGTGACTCTACAGACCCTGGAAACTACCGCCCCATAAGCTTAACTAGCCTGGTCTGCAAAGCTATGGAAAGAATCATTATGGAACTCATAAACAGAGACATAGGGGACCTACAGACACTTGACCCCACCCAGTTCGGCTTTGTAAAGGGCAGATCCTGCCTTTTAAACCTGGTTGACTTTTTTGAAACAGTCACTAGAGCCATTGATGAGGGCAAAGCAGTCCATACAGCATACCTGGACTTGGCTAAGGCCTTCGACACAATACCCCACTCAGGCATCATAGATAAGCTAAACAGCTTAAAAGTACATTCTTATGTCACTAGATGGGTTGCAAACTGGCTAAAGGACAGAACCCATAAAGTTAAAATCGCTGGAGCAATGTCAGACTCAAAGCCAGTCACAAGTGGTGTCCCACAGGGATCTGTCCTGGGACCCCTCTTGTTCGGCATTTATTTCTCAGATGTTAAAGCAAACATGGGAGGGCTGTGGCTAACAAAGTTTGCAGATGACTGCAAACTAGGCGCCATAGTTGATACACCAGCAGACACACACAACCTACAAAAAGGCCTCACTGAAACGGACAATTGGTGCCGTAGTAACGGCCTTAAACTAAATGCCAAAAAATGTATAGTCATCCCTTTTGGAAAAAACAAAGTACCCACAAATGATCACATAGACAGCAACCCACTGAGTACGGAAAAAGTAATCAGAGACCTCGGGACCCACGTAGACAGCGACCTCTCATTTGACACCCACGTTGTCAAAGTGGTTAGAAAAACATTCTACCTTGCACACCTCATCATGAAGGGATTCACATCCAGATCCAAGGATGTCATTGTACCCCTTTATTCCTCCCTCATCAGACCCATGATTGAGTACAATGCCCCATTTGGTATGTACCTCACCTGGCATTTGCAACAGCTGGAGAGACCACAAAAGTACCTCACCAAAAGGATCAAGGGTCTCCAACATATGTCTTATTCTGCCAGACTAAAGAAACTTCAGCTCTATTCAGTAGCATACTGCCTGCTCAGAGGTGATCTCTGCCTGACGTACAAGGCCATGTCCAATCAGGATCTGATGGACATGCTCCACCTCAAAAACTCCAAATCCATCAGAACCATGAGAGCTAAAGACTTAAACCTCGGCACAAGTATGAATAGGACATGCTGGAGGGATAGATTCATAACCCAGAGGCTTCCCATGCTTTGGAACAGGATCCCAGTTCGTATTAGGCAGAGCCCCTCACTGACTCTCTTCAAGAGAAATCTTGATGAGTGGATGGGAGATCGTACATTTACCCCAGGGGTCACATATGTGTCACTGCTAGACAGGGGCACAGTAAACTAATTTTATTATATAAGGGGACCTTCATTGTGTCAATTACTAGACAGCAGCACAGTATTCTAGATTTATTCTGTACATTTTTGTACCATTTCATGGTGTGGCAAAAGCCACATCACTATGGCTAGGCTTACAAATGCCCCAGGGCAGATAGCCTAGTACTATACTATGAAACTATGAAACTATGAAATATGTCCACACATACAATCCACTAAGGCCAGCCACAACAAGTTGAATCTGTGAATCTTGAGGCAATGTTACACCTGCCCCAAGTACACAGACAACCCCAACTCCCCAAGAAATACAAATATATGTGAGAGATGCAACCATCTATCCAAACTGGAGGCTGAGCTCCCTCAACTCAGTACTCCCAAAACTAGTCAGGAGGAGAAGGTAACCACACACACCACAAACACAGTCCCACATAGACCTATCACAACTGCAAACCAAAGACATAAACACAGAAAATCATTCCCGGAGGTACAAATTACAAACACAGCACACCAACAGAGGCCTCTAAAGCAGACACCCAATCAAACAACTTCCAAACATAGCACATGCAACACATAGTACACAAAGCTGGTGTGCCAAACAGTCACAGGCCAGAAGGAGAAACAACATGCCTGATACAGTTGTAATAGGTGACTCCATAGCAAGACACACTGCTGTGCCACACACCAGACTGAACAAGGGAAAGGGTACAGTAAGCTGCCTGTAGGCTGCCACAATGCGCCACATAACACAAGTATGCAGGTCACCCCAAAGCAAGTAGAAATATGATGCAGTCATAGTCCATGCTGGTGTGAATGACCTGAGATGTACCTCCCTAGACTACAATGAAAGAGAAATAGATGAGCTCTCTGATTATGTAGTCCAGGCCGGTATGACACTCACCGTTTGCAGCATCCTACCCTTACCAAGAATAATGCCACAGTACAAACACAGAATGATCAGTTATAGCAAGTGGCACACTTACTGGTGTCATTCCAAGGGGATCCAATGTCTGTCTGCTTGGGATGTCATGCTTGACAAGCCACGCAGCTGTTCCTGGGATGGCTTGCACCTGTTACCCCTGGGCGTCTGGATATTGGATAAGGCTTTTGCCACCTCCATAGAGCCTTTCATAGGCAAGGCTGAAAAGACTAACCCACCACCCTAGAAAACATAAGTGGAAAGAAACATAAGGGTAATGCTGACCAATGCCAGATGTGTAAACCCCAATATGCATGCGCCCGAGGCCATCCCCAGTATGGAGAACATCGATGTCTGTGCAGTGACAGAAACAGCACACCAGCACTACCAGGTTATACCACATATCAAGTGTCATGGCCCCAAAAACTGGAACAAAACATAAAAGGAGGGTGAGTATCCATATTCAGCACAGACACCCATACGTCCAGGTAACTGACAATGCACAAGGCATTGGAGTCCACCCATGTGCAACTAACTGTAGGCAAGACTGCTGTACAGTTTGTAGCATGCTACAGACCACACTCTCACACACAGGAACCCCACCCAGCTGTCCTGAAGACACTGGACAGTATGAATGTCCCACCAAATACCAAACAAGGTACCACAAATTACCACATAGGTGGTAAACCATTATGTATGGAAGGAGTAATCAGGGACCTAGGGACACAAGTGGACAGTAACCTGTTATGTGACACTCACATTGCCAATGTGGCTAGGAAGACTGTCTACATTGGACACCGTATCATGAAAGGATTCACATCTACGTCAACAGAGGTCATTGTGCCCCTATACTGTTCTCTTATCACACCCATAATCTAGTACAATGCCTCATATGGGATGTACATTACCTGGCACCTGCAGCAGTTAGAAAGACCACAAAGGTACCTCACCAAGAGGATAAAGGGTCTCAAATATATGTCATATGCTGCCTGGCTGTAGACACCCCAGCTGAATGCAGTCACATACTGCCTACACAGAGGCATTGCATGCCTGTTGTACAAGGCCATGCCCAACACAGGAGTAATGGACATGCTCCACCCCAGAAAACTCAAAGCCATCAGAGCTGTGAGAGTGAGAGATGTCAACCTCAACAAATAATGAAATAGGATGCGCTGGAGGGACAGATACATAATCCAGAGGCTCCCCACACCCTGGACCAGAATCCCACTCCATGTTAGGCAGAGCCCCTCACTGACACTCTTCAACAGGAATCTTGCTAAGTGGATGGATGATTGTAGAGTTACACTGGGGGTCTTCACTGTGTCATGTCCAGACAGAGGCACAGCAAAGCAAATCATAAATGGCCATAATATTCACATAGCAAGGTGGTGAAAGCCACACACACTCTGGCTAGGCTAACAAATGCCCTAGGGTGGATAGCCTAGTATGAACCTATGAACCTATGAAGATACAAATTGTACAGGACACTAAGGATAATCCCAAGGCTTTCACAACTGATGGTAGGAACTGTGTTGGGAATTCACAGATATGCTCTGAATCACACAAATATCACAAACAACATACCAAACACACACACATATTGCCAACATACATCCTGACAGGTGCAGTGCAACCCCCAGAATGCAAAATATCTATCCCAGCAGACTGCTGGCCCCCTGACATTGCAGATGCTGAGGTAACAGCCAGCATCTACAAAGCAAAACACACAGCAGCAATGGTATGAGATGGTGTCCTGGGCTGAGTCCAACATGGACTCCAAGACGAATGGAATGCCAAATCACACTACTGCTCAATTTCAGCCTTACCACAGGATATGTACCCAAAGAGTAGTGTACAACAACAGTGGTCCTTCTCAACAAAGGTGTTGCCTGAATGGATACTGAAAACTACCACCCCAGAATCCTGAGAAGCTCGGTCTGCACAGCTATGGAAAGGATCAGCATGTACCGCAGACATAAAGATATTGGGGACCTACTGACACCGGACCCTACCCAGTGTGGCTTTCTTAAGTGCAAATCCTGCCCCTAAACATGTTTGACTCAATTGAAACAGTCATTAATGTCACTGATGAGGGCAATGTGGTCCACACAGCGTAGCTGGACCTTGCAAAGGCTTCTATATAATTCCCTATGTGTTCATTATAGATAAGCTCACCAGCTTAAATATAAACCCCTATGTCAGTAGAGGGGTTGCAAACCAGACCAAGGACAGAACAGACATGGTCAGACATGCTGCAGCCATGTCAGACTACAAACCAGATATAACTGGCATCCCACAAGGCTTGGTCCTGTGATCTCCCTCGTCTGGTATATATGTCCCATAGGTACAGGCCAACATGGAAGGACTGTGTCTGAACATGTTTGCAGAGGACTACAAACTGCTCACCATATATGATCCACCAGCTGACACAAGCATCCCACAAAAGGGCCACATAGAAACAGACAACTGGTGCCATAGCCATGTCAGAAAAACTAATTGCAGAAAAGTGTATAGTCAACCCCCGTGGATATACAGTAAGTGCCCACCAATTACCACATAGGTGTTAACCCATTACGTACTTAACATGTAATGAGAGACCTGGGGACACAAGGTGATAGATATCCTGCATTGGACAAACATGTGCTGTAGTGTTTACAGAAACATACCATATACCCACCTAATCATGAAGGTTGTCAGATCTAGATAAGGGGAGGTCATTGTGGCTCTGCAGTCATCCTTCATCAGTGTTACAATTGACTACAATAGCCCCTGTGGGATGTACCTCAGCAGACACCTCCATCAACTGTAAAGTCCCTGACAGTACCTCACCAGGAGTATCAAAGAGCTTGCACAGATGCCATGTGTTTCCTGATTAAACAAACTGCAGCTACACACACTGCCATACTGCCCACCCAGAGGCGAGCTGTGCCTGATGTATAAAGCCATGTCCAAGCTGGTATCAATAAACATGCTGCACCTTGTACAATCTGAATGGCAGTGAGCTATGCACATGAGAGACCTGAACCCCAGCACTGACTTACATAGGACAAGCTGTACTGCATGATCCATAACACAGAAGCCACCTCCACCCATGAGTAAACTCCCAGTACAGGCTACCCATAGAGTAACTTATCGATTTTCCTCAAGAGGAATCTTGATGAGTGGATGGGAGATGGTAGCTTTATCCTGGGTATCACTGTCATGTCACAGGTAGACAGAGGCACAGTATACTAACCATGACATATGTCATGGCAAACTCCACTTACAATGTGTGTCGAAGGACAAACACACTCTCTGACTAGCATTAGAAATGGACTAGGGCACATCGCTAGTGTTTGCAAATGTACACCTATGTTGTGGAATACACTACCAATGTTGGACAAGCCTGGTTTTAGTAGTTCATATCTGAACATAATGCAACATGGTCAGATGTGCACAACTGGCCCCTAACCAGGCTGTTGTGCTCACTATGGAAATGTAAAGCAGTGATAGGACTAAAGCCCAGGATACTGTCCACCACAGTCAAAATACTGAACCAGTACACTATACAGTACTACAGTGTTAGGTCAGTGTGAAAGGATGTTGACAACTGTATGCAAAGTATACCATGCAAACCCTGCAGGCACAGTATAATCCTGTTGTGTTCACACACAAAGCAGTTGTACAGTAACTACACAACATGACACACAACACACAACCATAAATGGGAGATATTTGTTGAAGTTCACACTCATCCACAAATGTGGTGGGCTGCAGAGTTCAACATATGGAATGCTCACACTGGGCATGCTCACACACTTTGATAAATGAGACATATGTCAGACAACATGCCATGGGAAGGCTGAACTGGGCATGCTCACACACTTAGGCCAAATCTCAGTTTAGCAGTTGGCCACACATATCTAGTATTTTTACGTGTTATTCCAGGAACCAACCACATTACAGCAATTTGCCCAGTGCACACAGTTAAATGACTACAGAGACATACATGATATAGTGGATCCCTCCCATATGCAAACATCTTCCACAGATACACAAGTTGTTCATACAAACAGGGAATGCTATGGCAATAAAGACATGCAAACAGTCTATCAGCAACAAATAATGTGCATTTGACAATTAAACATATTGGTGTAGAGGTCAACACTAGGCTGTTTGCCCTAGGGAATGACAGCTTAGCCAGAGTGTGCTTGGCGTCTGCCTCCCCACAGGATGCACATTCCCCTTTCTAAACACTGATGATGTCAGCACCCTATAAGTATAGCAGGAGAAGGGAAACTTCCCAGTAATGCGAATAGCACGCTCCGCTAATGCATCCATCTCAAGTGTCATAACATAGTTAGGTAGGGGTTTGAATCCTGCAAATGGCAAGTGTGTTTGGCTGAGGGGGTTTAGTGTGTGTGAGGGAAATGTCCCTTTTGGCAACTAGGAGAACAGACTACAGGATGCACATTCCTCTTTCTAAACACTGATGATGTCAGCACCCTACATGTACAGCAGGAGAAGGTATGTGGCATGGACAATGACTGAGTCATATGTGTCCATGCCTCTGACTGACCTGTATGCTTGTGTGATGTGGTGGACCATAGTGCCCCACAGGCATATCACTGTGACCTTCACCTTGTCCAGCCTGGTGAGCGTGACCATACTGTACCGGACAATAAAGGTAGCTAACACAACTGTGGCAGGTGTGTTGTCTAGCCATACAGGCTGTGACTGGCACACAGGATTTGTGTGCTATGTGTTATGTTGTTATGTGTGATGTGTTCAGGCATAACGTATGCCTGTGTGCCAGCTGCAGAGGTGTGTGCCGCTCAGGCAGGATGCTATTCTAAGGCTCCACGAATGGCCCAGTGTGTTCACGTGCTTGTATTGCTGTCAGTGTAGGTCTACATCAGACTGGTATTGTAGTCACTGTAGTATTGCATGCCACCTGACAGGTTATGCCAGTACTGGGTTCAGAGTGCTTAGTCCCCAGTTTGGCTATGTGGTTCCATCTCATACATGTGTTGTACATCCATGCGTAGGGGAGAGGGTTGACTGTGTACATGTGGCAGCTGTGACTTTGCCACATGACCCACATATTCCACAACAGTAGCATAGAGGTGACTGACAACTGACCTTTGAACATGCTACCATAGTATTGTGATTGCCATGGTGATTAACAGCACATAGGGCCAATGGGGAACAAGGTATATAGGTTCATAGGTTCATAGCATCATACTAGGCAATCTGCCCTAGGGCATTTAAGAACCTAGCCAGTATGTGTTTGGCTGTCTCCATCCGTTGTAAATATATCTTTCCATGACGTTTTCCGAGGTTAGTATACTGTGCCTCTGTCTAACAGTGACACAGAAGTGATACCCGGGGTAAGCCTACAATGTCCCATCCACTCATCAAGATTCCTCTTGAAGAGAGTCAATGAGGGACTCTGCCTAACCTGGACTGGGATTTTATTCCAGAGTGAAGTGAGCCTCTGGGTTATGAATCTGTCCCTCCAGCATGTCCTATTTATTTCAGTGCTGAGGCTCAGGTCTCTCAAGCGTGTATCCTGATGGAATTTGGATATTCTCAGGTGCAGTATGCCCATTAATTCCAGGTTCGACATGGTGTTATACATTAGGCACAGATCGCCTCTGAACAGGCGGTATGCCACTGAGTAGAGCTGGGGTTTATTTAACTGGTCAGCATATGGCATCTGTTTGAGCCCTTTGATCCTCTTGGTGAGGTACTTGTGGGGTCTTTCCAGTTGCTGCAGGTGTCTGGTAAGGTACATCCCGACAGGGGGATTGTACTCAATTATGGGCCTGATGAGGGATGAGTAAAGAGGCACGATGTCCTCCCCTGATGTAGATGTGAATCCCTTCATGATGGGGTGGGCTATATACAATGTCTTTCTAACCACTTTGGCCACGTGGTTGTCAAATGAGAGATTGCTATCAACTTGGGTTCCCAGGTCCCTAATTACTTCTTCTTGTACATAATGGAGTACCACCTATATGGTACTTTGTGGGCACTTTGTTTTTGCCAAAGGGGATGACTATACACACTTTTGCATTCAGCTGGAGGCCATGGCTCTGGCACAAGTTGTCTGTTTCTATGATGCCCCTTTGGAAGATGCTTGTGTTGGCTGGAGAGTCGATTATGGTGGCCAGTTTGCAGTCATCTGCATATTTGGTCAGCCACGGTCCTTCCATGTTGGCCTGTACCTCCGATAAATATATACCAAACAAGAGAGGTCCCAGGACTGAGCCTTGCGGGACACAACTCGTAACTGGTTTGGAGTCTGGCATGGCTCCAGCAATTCTAACCATGTGGGTTCTGTCCTTGAGCCAGTGTGCAATCCATCTAGTGACACAGGGGCTTATATTTAAGCTGGTGAGCTTCTCTAGAATGCCCGAGTGGGGTATTGTTTTGAAGGCTTTTGCGAGGTCCAGGTAGGCTGTGTGAACCACCTTCCCCTCGTCAATGGCCTTGGTGACTGTTTCAAAGAAATCAACCAGGTTTGAGAGGCAGGATCTGCCCTTAACAAAGCCAAACTGGGTATGAACCAGTGTCTGTAGGTCCGCAATATCTATATTTATGTGGTCCATGATGATCCTTTCCATAGCTCTGCAGACCAAGCTAGTGTGGCTTATGGGGTGATAGTGTCCAGGATCCATTGAGGCACCACCTTTCTGTAGAGGGACCACTGTTGCTGTACGCCACACTTTGGACACATATCCTGTAGTAAGGCTGGGATTGAACAGTAGGTTTATGTTTGGTAGTAGCACGTCTTGGTGGTCATGTAGGACACAGCCCGGGACACTGTCTCATCCCATTGATGCAGTGTGTATTGCTTTGGAGAGGGCGGCTCTTACCTGAGCATCTGAGATGTCAGGGGGGCAGCACTCTGCTGGGATACATATTTGCCCTTTCAGTGTGGAGGGGGGTAAGAAGTTTGCACTGTACCTGTCAGCTAGAATGTTGGCAATGTCTGTGGGTTTGGTGTTTCTATTGACATTTTGGACTACCTCTGAGCATATCTGGGAATTACCACCGAGGTTCCTAACATAACTAAAGAAAGCCTTGTGATTATCCTTTGTGTCCTGTGTAATTTCTCAAGAAGCTGGCCTTAGACAATCTTATGAGTGCCTGTAGTTATTTGCTAATACTGATCAGTGATGCCTTCCCTATTTGTGAATTTGTTGTATCATTTAGTAGCTTCCTCCTTCTATTGTGTAGTTTGTTTATGGCTGGGGTCCACCAGACAGGATGTCTGCCTTTGGAGGATTGGGTCTTGGTTTTATTCGGGATCACATGATCCATGCTTTCCTGAACGTGTCCATAGAATGCGTTTATAGAGGAATCTGCGGTCTGGTCTGTAGTTTCCACAGGCCCGGGGGCTTTGAAGGTTTCCACCTCAGTTTTGAGGAGTGTGAATTTGCTTTAGAGAAGTTGTTCACTGTGGTGTTCTGGGCAGGGGGTGGAGTCGGTATGTGAATATCCAGTGAGATTAGTTTATGGTCCGATCTTACCAGTGAGGGATACACTTCTGGTCTGGAGCATAGAGTCCCCATGTTGGTGATGATCAGGTCCAGTATGTTTCCCCTTCTTGTGGGAGTGGTAACAAGTTCTTCCATAGCATTTGAGCTCATATATTCTATGAATCTTTGGCCTAGGGTGTTGGAGCTAGAGTCATGCTCCCAGTCCATGTTTGGGTAGTTGACTTCGACCAATATAATGGTGTTTGGAGAGACCTTCATATTTCCACTGTTCACAGGATGGCCGAGTGCAGTTCTTGGGTTTGGGAGGGTGGTCTGTAGCAGGCTATAACCTGGAAGGCAGTTTCACCTATTGTTAGTTGCACATGGATAGTCTCTGATGCTTGATGCTTTGCCACCAACCTGGAGGTGTGGGTATCTTTGATGAATATCAATACTCCCCCTCCATTTGTGGTTCGTTCCAAGTTTTGGTGCTGAAAAGCATGGTATGAGGTTAAACCTGGTAGTGCTGGTGTGCTCTCAGTAGCCTTGAACCAGGCATCTGTTACTGCACAGATATCGATGTTCTCCATGCCAAGGAGAGTTTCGGGTGCATGCATCTTGAGGTTTAGACTTCTGGCATTGGGTAGCATTACTCTTAGTTTCTTATCCCTTGTGATACCTATGAAGGTGGGTTTGTCATTTGAGCCTTGCCTAACATAGGCACTATGGGGGTAGCAAGAGCCTTTGCCAATATCTGAAAGCCCAGGGGTGACAGGTGTAGGCCATCCCTAGCGAAGCAGGTGGTTCAACAGAAGATGAATATGTGATGGTGTAGTGCCTGTGATTAGTTAGCAGTAGCATATATGACTGCTCACGTGGACACATGCCAGGTAAGTCATATGCACTGTGTCACAGGCAACGCACATGTGAACAGGACAAACAGTGACATTCTGTCAAGTGAGACATGGACATACATATAGTAAGCTATGCAGATGGCACTAGGAGTCCACAGAAGCTCTATAACTATGCATTGCAGGTGGGATCAGTATTCCAGGTTAATTGCAAGCAAACATGCATGCAAACAAAGCTACAGAAAACAGGGCTGCATGTAGTCCATTGTACAACAAACAAGCTGTACCACTTCCAGTAGGTAACACTGCAAATATGCAGGCACTGTGCACATGTACATGGAAATACACGGGTCAGATGGCTAGGGTCCAGTCTCAGCACACACAAGTGTACAGACCATGTACTGTCAGGATGTACAATAACTGGATGGAAACCCATGTGCTCATACCTGCAGTAATACACATGTCAAATAACAGACACTGAGCCTTCACTCAGTGGTTCCATACTTAGTAGGATGTATGCTACCTGGCCTGCCACCACAGTATCCCTGACATATATGGGGACTCTCCCTCCTGTGACAGTTAGTTTTGTGTGTTGGGGCTGTCTAGCATGGTATGAGATGTGAGCTTGCAGTGCTAGGGTGCTCCTGTGTGTCCTGTACCAGTCGTGTAGTACTGCACACATATCAACATCCTCAAACATCCGCATTGCAGAGTCCAGTGTGGGCAACATGCCACTTGCAGTTTACATGTCCATCATTGCGTATTACTACATTCATTACCTTATCCCCTGTGCTACCTATGTATGTAGCCTTCTGTTGACATCATTACCACCAGTATGCCAACATGTGCAGATGATACACTATGGTACTTACCATGGGTGTAGACAACAGTACGTGACAATCACACCCTTACTGCATCAGGCATGCTGTGATATAACCACAATTAATTCAGCACACAGCACTGTTAACAACATGATACTATTACTACACGTCTATGTGGTCACCCTGTGCATCAGCAACATGTTCACCTGTACCTGCACAGTTGTTACAGATTGCAGGAGGTGGCACAGATTCATCATATGCACAGGATGTGAACTTGGTATGCCTGAGTCAGCCACCAATACCACCGATTGACATGTATGTGTATGTGTGTTGGTGAGGGACAGCAGTAGAAGGTGGGGCAATGTTGATGCAGTGTGTGCATGTATGCGGTAGCCCTAGGTGTTGTCAATTCACACCTGTGTATGGATGCACACAGTTCCACCTCATGGCTGCCATATACTGGTGTTTGTGGACAGCCACAGACTGTACCTGCCAGGTCATACAGATCAGTGTCTCTGGCCACGGACACGGTACCTGTGCCTTGCAGGGGTGCTACGGACCCTATCCGGTACCAACCCAGACTGGGTACTGTCATCAGAAGCAGGTGTTCATTGACTGGACACAGATCCCTGTCGGGCCTGGCCAGAGCCACGTGCACGTGGTCTCCTGGGGTGATCTGATGACAGCACAGACCCAGCATTGCTGGGGCTGCTGCTGGCACTACGGGGGCAGCCACGGCCCTGGTGTCATCCGTGACGACTGCCAGCTGCTGCTGTTGCTCGCATATGGCCACGTCGACGCCTCAACCATCCACCATCACCCTGGCTCATGGACATGTAGTTGTGGAACCGGTCTAATATGTCCCCACAACGTCTGTCTATGACATCAGTGAAATCACGGATGGCAGCCGCAATGTCACGCATACTGTCAGTTATGGCTGTGCGACATGCTGTCAGCTCCCTCAGACCCTGTCTGGTGTACCATTCCATACGTGACTGTGCCTGCATGACAGCCCGAAACATAGCTGAGGTTGTAAGACTTCTGTGGGCACGTCTGACAGGGGCAGTATGCCCACGGATGCTCCCACGAGAACCCCTGGACATCTGTCTGTGTGGTACCATCTCTGGGCCATGCCCATGGCTGCTGTGTGGGGAGGCATGTGCCACAGATACCACATTACCCTGGTCAATGCCCACTGTATGCTGTCCATCACCTAGGGACATTGGTGACAAAGGGTGTATTGGCAGGATAACTGTGCGCATTGATGGGGTTGACAGCTGTGTACTGTCAATCAGCTGACCAATGGCGGACCCTGGCATACCTTCCTGTGCCATTGCACAGATGTCATCATTATCAGTACCCATGGCACCTGATTCAGGTTCCCTGCTACATGACACCAGAGCAGCACCAGAACCTGTGGGAGGGAAACAGGAAACACAGTTTACAATGTCTACACATTACCAGTGATGCACACATGCACACATGCACACATGCACAGGTGCACAGGTGCACACATGCACACATGCACACATGCACAGGTGCACACATGCGCACATGCACACATGCACAGGTGCGCACATGCGCACATGCACACATGCACAGGTGCACAGGTGCACACATGCACACATGCACACATGCACACATGCACACATGCACAGGTGCACACATGCACACATGCACAGGTGCACACATGCACACATGCACACATGCACGCATGCACACATGCACAGGTGCACACATGCGCACATGCACACATGCATACATGCACAGGTGCACACATGCGCACATGCACACATGCACATGTGCACACATGCACAGGTGCACACATGCACACGTACACATGCACACAGTTTCACACAATTGTACAGTACTCAGTATGCGTGATATCAACACACAGACACACCTTCATGCATACAAAGAGCACTACTAAGTGAGCCTAATATTACTATTACTATCAAGACTATTACAGGAATTGTTAATACATACTCACCAGCATGGATAGGCTGCATTGCTGTTACACTAGAGGGACCTGCAGACGTGAAGAAACTAATGTCAGTGGGCACAACTGTGCCATTGTTACTGAGTATGATACAGGTCAGTAGTACAACAGTCGCCTTTCACAGGTCAGCTGCTAATATTGAGGATATCACACTTGCACATTAAATACTATGGTGACAGCTACAAACCAAGGACACACCTCACACATGCATTAACTACCAGTGTACACAACAGTCAACTATACATATGGCATATTACCTGCACGTTCACTGTCTTGCTGCTGCGTGGCTCCAGCCTCCATCATAATGCATGTCTGCTGCTGTTGTTGTTGCTGGCGGACTGGAGCCACTACACTCATGAGTAGTCCCTCCAGTCTGGTGAGTGGGGGATGTGTAGCCACCCCACCACCTGTGGCGACCTGTTGCCTGTGGATATCCGACGCACGCTGACGGACATTTCTGATTAAATCACTGCAGTGATGTTGTACCTGCTCATATGTCCTATTATGCGTGCCTATGTCATTTACCCGATGGACCAGGTCTTGCCACAGTGCAGCCCTCTCCTGCTGATTCTGGCTGGTGCGGGAAAAGAGTATTGCATAATCCCACAACAGGCTCTGGTGTATCTCCTCATCCTCAGCTGTAGAGTAAGTGGGATTCCGCGGGTGAGCCATGTACCTGAAAAAAAATAACCTGATATCAGCAATATATGTCAGCAGGATTTGGCACACATACTACACATGCTACTCGACTGTTATGATGCAACATATCTCACATATATAGCATCTGTCTGTCTATTGGTGGATACACATGTAAATGGCCAGGTATCAGTGCTCAGCCAGCAACTGTGCAACAGTACCTGGCACACTCCATATGACATACTACCAAACCCCAGTAGTCAGAACACTGATTCAGGTCAAAAGCACCTCCTCACTCTGGGGGTTTGTATCTAGGTACTGCATGGCCTACATCATCAACTACTGTGAGCTGACCACACACTAATTGCCCTGGATATACATATCCCACCTCCACCAACAGCACAAACGACTATAGTGAATAACATTGCAGATGCAAACTTTACACTATGTAACAGTGACATGGTATCCTTTCAGCCCACTGGGCCAGTAGCAGATACAACCCACAATGCTGACCCCTACACAAATGCTTTCTACAGACATCTCCGAGAATGCATGGATCATGCAATCCCATATATGACCAAGACACTGTCCACAAAGGGACAGCATCCTGTCTGGTGGACCCCAGCCATAGACAGATTGTATTACAGAAGATGGAAGCTAATGCAAGACAGAGCATAATTCCATAAAGGGAGGGCATGTCTGAGCAGCACTAGTAAGGATCTATTTTCCATCATACAAACATCCATGGGCAACTTTGAGAGGGAAATCAAGAGGGACACTACAGATAACCAGAGGGCCTTCTTCCGTTATGTTAGCAACCTGGTCAGAATCCATCCTCTATGCCCATAGTTAGTACACAACAACAAATATTTCACTGATACCACAGATATTGACAACATTGTGGCAGAGAGGTTCAGTGCAGGTGTCACCCCACCCTCTCCCCCAAAATAAGACATAGTTATCCCAGCTGACTGTAACCTCCCTGTCATCACAGATGTCCAGGTGAGAGCCGCCCTCAGGAAAGCAGAATACACAACATGATTGGGACCTGATGGTATCCCCAGTTGCATGCTACATAAACTCTGACAGGAGCTAAACACACATATAGAAGTGCTATGTAACACTAGCCTGACTACAGGATATGCACCTGTACACTGGCGCACAGCAGCAGTGGTTCCACTCCACGAAGGAGGCACCTCAACATACCAATACAATACAACACAATACATTACATTACAATACAATACTATACAATATGCTATTGCCCCTGGGACTACAGCAGCATACTGTTCTGCTACCCTGACCATTGTGACACATGTGGTGTGATGGTACCTGCTGCTGTCACACTGTTACACAGGGTGACTCATATGGCATATTACCTATCTGACTAACATTCAACAGGGGTATGTGTGACATGTACTCATGGGGAGTCTTGCTTCTTAACACTGTGTGGTTTATTGCAGGGTATGTCTTATCTGTGGGTAGGAACTTTTACCTCCACATGTGTTCTCTATTGCAGTGGCATGGACGAAACACAGCAGTCATTTAGGTTGTGGACGATGTGAGGTGTTACTATGGTTGTTGGACATCTGTCATGGGTGTGACTTACGTATGTAAATCCGGGAGTGGTAACCTCTATGTGGGTAGTATATGTGTACTCTGTGGTGTTGTCAGTCACTGTGCATTGGTAATGTGTTTGAGTGCATTGTCACAGTGTTGTACATGTCACTGTGTCCTTCTCCATATCTGTAGCTGTCATGTGAGGTCCATACCATGGCATCCATTATGTGGTGTGGAGGGGCACACCGACCTACATGTCCATAGCTGACACAACATGTCTGCTGACACATACCATGTGCAGGTATTCCAGGAATTGTGTGCCACTGTGAATATCATCGGGGCCACTATTGTACACATTTATGACCCTGTTCACCCCTGACACATGCAGTGGTGGGCAGCCAATCACATATCTGGTGGTTACTGGTGTAGGTGATTTGAAATGGGGTATGGTACTCCGGTTTTGACACTGGTGTTCACTCCATGCCTTTGTCACCAGGCACCTGTTGCAATACATCTGTACACATGTGCCTCACTCAGAATTTATATACATCTCTCTCTCTCTCTATATATATATATATATATATATATATATATATGTATATAGATATATCTATATGTATATATATATATATATATATATATATCTGTATACATATATATATATATATATATATACACATATATATATATATATATATTGATGTACATATATTGCTATAGATGTGGAGAGGGGGGAGACACAGAGGGGGTGAGAGTGACAGAGGTGGTGGGACAGGGTGTGTTGAGGTCGTCATATACAGTCATACCTGTAGATAGTCAGATCAGTCTGTCTATGTATATGTATCTACATATATCTATATCTGTATGGGTGCATTACATATATATGTTTGTACATATTCTATCTATCTACATCTGTCTATGTATTCCTACATCTCTCTCTATGTATGTATACATATATGCATATTATATATATATATATATATATATATATATATATATATATATATATATATACACACATACATACATACATATTTTGACATACATACATATCCATATGATAGACAGGTATATCAACATGTTTGTCTACCATACTGTATACACACACTAACATACTGCTAAACATACATAACTGTGAAACCTACTTTGTACATTGCACTACAACCTACATTCAACCTACATTGATATGTGCACATAGATGCTCTCACATACAAATGTATGTACAACCTTCACTGATAGTTGCTGTATGTCCCCTGCCCTTTACACATCTTCATATACATATGGATACAGACCAATGACACATATGGAGGGTTCACAGTATGTAGACCTTTATAGTATTACTTTACATTACCTGTGTTTGTTACAGCTGCTTGCGTTGCCATCTGGTTTTCTGTCCTGCTGCTCCACTTCCCAGTTGTCAGCTTTCAGGTGGCTGTTGCTGAACAGTTTTGTTTGTGTCTGCTTAATTTCAATTTTCTCTGTCTCTGTCTCTGTCTCTGTCTCTCTCTGTCTGACTGTCTGTCTCTCACATCCTCCTCAGGGTGCAATGAAAGTATTGCATGTGTGGACTGGGAGTACAGCATACTTTTGTAGGTATCTGCATATGTCCATGTGATGGCCTCTGCACCAATTGTTAGCCAGCATTTGCTAATTGCATGCAGCCAGTTGTGTACTGATTGCAGTTCTCACTGTGATTTCAGAACAGTGCTATAAAAAGGTATGTGAGATAGGCGTAGCCCTTTCAGATTTTAAGGGCAGGGACCATGCTGGTATGCTGTGGACAATGTTCTGTGAGTGTAAAGGTTGGTATCTCTCTCATATTTCCAGCTGTGTTGTAGATTAACATTCCTCCATTCATTTCTCCAGTTACCTGTACTAACTGTGTATGTACACTGACACTTACAACTACTACTACTGTTAATGTGTGTGTGTGTGTGTGCTTTCACTTTTGCTTGCACTTTGTTGCTAAGGCTTCAATATTTGCCCTTTACAGTCACTACTTGTATGTCTGCTAGGTGTCCTGACTGTAGTGTGCTGCTGTAGCTTTCCTATTTTCCATGTACATTCACACCTTGGAATGCTTGCTATATCTGCTAGGGTGTTAAAGCATGCAGTGTGGTCTGGCCATGGTGTGGGCCTTGACATCTATTAGGGTATTTGAGTATGCTGCTGAGCAGGCCCCAGAGACTCTGAGGTTCATCTATCTAACTCACGGAATGGTACATATCAGTGGGGTACACCCATTAAATTGTCTGGTATGCTGCAGTTGTGACTGTGGGTTAGCATGAGCATATGTATTACTACACTTATTCTGCCATGCAAGTGGGGAATACTTTCAGGACTCCATAGTTACCATTGCATGTGTTGTTACACCTTTCTGCCTACTGTTTGTACATTTCACATGGAGTCTGTGGGGCATCCCTGTAAGTCATTCACTGTTGCTATGTCTAGGCTCTTAACTATTCAAATATGGTGGTGTCAGACCTCTCATGTGTACAAATATTTGCAGGTTGTCCACATTTCTGCCTCATATTTTAGTCAATATCTCATGCACAGCTTTTTCTGGCAAATCACTCTGGGCTCAAGTCAGAATATATTGACAAACATTCAAGTTTCAGACTTCATACCCTTCCAAACTTCCCACAAAATGCAGACCCTGTTACTCTCTGAACTGTCTGTGTTTGTTGTAACATTATTTGTAATGTGTCCCTGGTTTTGGGCCTTTGCTCCACATATTTTATTACTTGGTCCGGATGTGTTCCTGTAAGAGGTTGTGGGGTATGGGCAGTGATTATCCTGCTGTGAGTATGTGTGTGGCTTGCAAGGTGCTACAGTGACATTATTACCTACTAGCTACCAACTAGCATGGCTGTTTCTGTTCACACACTACTATTATGGAAATCCACTAGTTTTGACAGTAATTCTAAATGACATGCTTTGTGTACTACGCATCCTATATTCCCTTTACATTCATTCCTACTATTACATGATATATTTATTTTAGCACAATGTTCTTGTATAAGAGTCATGGCTTAGTGGTAAGTCATGCAGACTACTGTTTCCAAGGTCCTAGGTTCAGGACTGCCAGTGGGATTTTATTTTGCTTCCGAACTGACTACAGGACCTGTCAATCAAAGTGACTAAGGCACTTTTAAGCAGTTGTAACCGGGTTAGCGCTGGTTTGCTCGGAGCTCACGCATGCACACTGGCGTTTAGCTCCGAGCACACAAGCGCACACCCGCTTACAACCGCTTAAACGTGCTTACTCTTGCGCACACCCGCGCTATTTTCTTTGAAAGAAAGGAAAATTGGGAGACAGGAAAGTGGTGAAAAAAGGGTCACAAAGAGGGTAAGTCAGTAGGGAAACAAGCTTGGGTTTTGCAGGAGTGATATAGGTAAGGCCCATAGCTGCCCATTCCTTCATCAGCAACAGCTGTGCATATGTTTGTAATTTGGTGTGACATCTGATACCTTCCACCCCTGAGAGAGGTGTAAGGACAACAGTAATACTTGTTGTACAGCCAATTGTAATTGATAGTTTCCATGTCTGGTAGACATATGTGCAGAATGGGCAGCTATGTATGAGGCGTAATTTTTTTGTGGGTACAGAGTGCCCTTTTTTTTTTTTTCAGGTGAGAGTGGTATGTCAGGTGAAGGAAGTCGGTACAGCTGGGGAGGTAGGTTGGGTAGGTAAACAGACAAGACAAGCAAGACGCATACAGGAGCATTGTATGACATGTGTGGGGGGTTTACACAATTGACGGGGACGGAGGTTTGGATATCCAGAGCCCATGAGCCCACAGATGGCAACAGTGGAACTGATATCCCCACCCATAGGCAGTTGCCACTGTTCCTTCACTGCCCAGGATGGGGCTGTGCTGGGGCTGTGTAGGCCGGGCAACAGGCATGCCCGTACGTTGTGCCACCCGTGCCTCAAGCTGGCGTAGGGGCTCGAGAACAGAGTCCCGAATCTCCCTACGCACCACAGTCCGGACGCTATGGAGGGTGAGTGGTGGGTCTCCTCTGGCCACATTTGCAAAGGGGGGGCGAGCCCCATCCCCTGCAGTGCTTCCACCCGCAGGTGGCACAGGGCCACCGGAGGAGGGTCCAGACTCGGCACTAGTGCCAGGTGCACTCGCCAGCTGAGGTGGGAGAGGTGGGTCCGCTGGAACCCGCCTTCCCTGTCATCCTATGTTTTGCATTATGTCATGACAGTTTGGGTTAGTGACATATAATACCATTCACAATTAGTTGTAACAGCATGCATTAGTATTCCCATTAACCAAACACCCAGATATTCACACCATTGAACAGCGTGCATAACACATGCATAATTTGAACAGCAATACACAGTCCAACAACATGCAGGGTTAATTGATGGCAACAGGCCATCAGGTTTGGATGTATGAACAGGGCAGATGCATCAACGGACATGCAAATATATATGACCCAACAGGACAAATGTCCAGGTTGTTAATTGTGATTGCACATACCATTTTCACGTGGAATGGGTTATATGTGGTTATAGGGTGGGGTGAAGAAAATAATATTAACACCTTCAAATACCAATACATATGCTGAACATTTCTAATAGCTACAGATATATACACACTACTGTTCTAACTACAGTTTCCTATATGATAACTATTTCAACTTGGTGATAGGACTGTTACTGCAACATCAATATACATTTTATTGTTCTTCATACACATTCATATCTAGCTTTGTTCAGCTACATCATCCTGCTACATTTGCTTTATATAGCTGTAGACAAGTGTGGATGTTTGGTATATCAGACAATCATGCTATCTGCATATTGCAGACTGAGAGCAACATATCCAGATTTTGGGATACACATTCCAGATGCAGCAACACTTTGAACAGATTTCGCTGTTTGGTTTTGATTCTCACATGCATTTCATTCTGTCTTGACTGCAGTATACTTTATTCAGGGGTTATTACTACTGTATTGCTGGATTTATGACACTTTCTCACACTCTCTCACTTGTTTTCATTTTACTAATCAGGATGGTACTTACTTCTAGGCTTTATCGACATGTTTTACTTGTAGTTATACAATCCTTTCCAGCAGTCTCACTTCTGTCATGTTTCAGTATTTCAACAGGGATATATTTCACACATGTTATTTCATCATCTTCTGCAGCTATACTTCTCAGCCTGCTGCAGGTTGTGTACTATTTTCTTACAGGTGGGGCATTTTTATTTCAGAATTTAAGTCAGACATTTTCATTTTTCTGTTTGGCTTACAGGCTGCAACACACTTTTGTAATCAAGCAATACTTGCAGACACTTTCACACTGTTACTTGCACATTTTATTCCTTAGTGGCTACACTGCACTCTTTTGCTGACTGTCATACTTTTATATTTCTTTACAGTTACTGGTAATAGATTACTGACTTGCCTGGTGGCGCAACCGCACCAGCCTATCGCCATAGGCTCTGTGGTTCACAGAACGGACACCTGCAGCAGTAATATAAATTAAGTAATATTGGAATACACATCTCCATAATATCAGCTAGTTTAATTTCTTACATACATAATTAAATGTAACTTACTCAGTAGTGGGGCGTTGGGCATTTGCCAGGCCTCCTGGATCCAAAGGTTCAGTTGGTCCTGCTTGCGTCTCTTCAGGTCTGCATGGTGGTGACGGACCTGCTCACCAGTCCTTGGAATCCCTGTGGCACTGGTGAGATCATGAACCAACCGGTTCCACGACTCAGCCCTGTATGCTCCCCAGAGGACCTGGCCCTGCATGAGTTGGGCCTCATGATTGTGGACTAGGAGCCAGACCATGGACCTGGACTCCTCAACGCCCCACCTCTGTGCTTGAAAGCAACTACCCTCTCCTTCTCCTGTCATTCTGCCTGCAGTTCAGTTCTACAATCGTTTATGCTGTGTATTCCCGCCTATGGGGCTTATATAGTCCGTTTTTCCTGCACATATCTGTGATTGGCCATTTTGGAATTGTATCAACTTCAGTAAACCTGCATTGTCATGCTCCAGTTTGTATTTATTCCTATATATTGGCTATTATTGCATTTATAGGTACTGATGTCATGGCTTAGTGGTTTGGTACCTTGACTATGGTGTATAGTATCCTGGGTTCAAACCTGGTCACTACTTTTTATTTTTTATGACTGTCTAGACATGCTGAGGGGTGTGTCTGTGTAAAGGCAGTTTTGATACGGCTTGCTCAACGTTGCCCATCGGTTAGCTTGTTTGCGCGGTGCACAGCTCCGTGCAAACGGGGTACACTGCTTTAAGCCTCATTTGGCTATCAGCACGCATATTACGCTCAGCTCAGCTAGGTGCACTTAGATTCAGCATGTTAAACCACTGCTCAGCTACGGGAACTCATTTTGCACCAGTTAAACCACTGCTCACCTACGGGCAGATGCACTCACCCTGTTAAACTGTAGCTCAGCTATGGGCACATCTGGCATTTTTTTATTGTTTTGTTACCTCAAATTTCTTCAATATAAATGGGCTATTTCATTACATTTTACATAAAATGTGATTTTATGTGTACATATTTGTCAGGGACTTGTTTCATGCTTATTTTGCTAAAAATAAAAATTGGTGTTGTGGGGTTCGAACCATGAATGCCTGCTCTTCAGCCAACATCTCTACCACTACGCTATTGCTTCTTGGCTTACTTTGCGTATTTAGTTCTTATATGCTTTCCCACTGACTGCTAACTGTAGCTGCGCTACGGGCACACCCGCGCAAACGAGCGCACTCACGATTAAACATTTTTACAATTTAAAAAATATATAACATGTTTATTTATATATTTTCTGTTCATAGTCTGTGGGGGCATGTGTTGTGTTGTGTTTATTCACATTTCCGTGGACTCTGTCGTGGGTCTTTACTTTGGGCACTTTTACTCTTCTGGGGGCGTGTCCGCATACAGGACTCAGCCTACGGACACGCCCCCTACTGTCTTACACGGACCGTGTTAGCCTTAGGTGTGATTCAGCATGCTCTCATGAATATGCAAAGCATGCTGACATCACTCCATTTAACTGCAGCCTCCGTGTAAGAGTTATAACTCTTACATGGAGGCTTCATGAATCCTGCCCAATGTGTTTGACAAAGGTAGTCACTCATTGATTTGTATGTTTGTAGAGAGAGGGTATCCTATTAGTTTGTTGTATGATGTTAAAATAAAAATGACTGTTTTGTACCTATTTTAAAGATTAAAGTAGGTAGTGAACAGAACGCAGGCTTAACTTGCATTGAGCTGAGAAGTAATAAGAGCTTTAACTCATCTACCCCAATATTTACCATCCCATACAGGATTGATGCATATAGATACATTAACATTGTTAAACTAAACTGGAATCTTATATTTTCTGGTGAGGTTACAAAGGTTGTGGGTGACACCACGATCATTGTGTTTAGTAAAGGAAAAAGCAGAGAAAAATGTGTTGGAGAGTAAGACCACCAATGGGTATACTAGTTTTGGGCAAGGAAAAATGAGACAATGTGGATTTTGTAAATTTTGTAGATTTATATATGAGGGTCCCTAGACAGTAGTTGAAGGTTTTGACATGATCATCCCCTGTCCAGGGAGGCATGGTTGTAACACCACCTGTATTGTTTACCTTGCCAATTGTAATTCTTGCAAAACATTTTATGTGGAGAATAATAGGAGACAAAAGGCAGAATGAGAGGACATCTTTATGATATCAAGAAAAGTAAGACTACAGATGCCTTTTATAGGTATAGTTCTGGATGTTTGAATTTTAAAAAGTTTACATTTTTCATAATTTACAGTGTTATTGTTTCAGATTTTATGGGTGATATTGATGATTAGAGTTTAAGGACTTTATCTGGCAGTTAAGGCTGAATGCCTCAATCAATTCTGGAATTAATGATTCCTTATCTCTAATTAGTGTGTTAAAGAAAAGAGCTAGCTTAGGGTAGCTTGAATTTAAATTGTTTTAACCTTTTTTTCATATTTCATATTTTTAAAGCTATTTATTGAGTTATTTATTTATTTAGTATTTATGAGTATCATAATGAAATTGTTTTTATATCAATATTTATTATTTTATTCAATGGCAATTTTAACTGTTGAATCATGCATGACTACTCAGGATATGGTAACATTTACAATTTAATTGACTAGTTAGTTGTATATAATAAGGTAGTGCAATTAGCAATTTTATTCTGATGAAGTCTTGTAATTACCAGTACAAAAGCTCTAAGAAAAGCTTGTTTTCTATTGATTTTATCACGTTTGATAAGTTTTTCAGTAATAAAGTTTGCTGTGCAGTACATTGGTCAGCTCAATTTTGTTTTATCTCTGGTCTTAATGCCCATCAATTCAATGTCAGACCTAACAAATAATTGAATTAATTCATCATGCAGCAAAGAATTCTCAGCAATGTGATTTGGATATTTATAAAAACTGTAACCCCCCTTTAGGAATGTGTTTCACCGCAATACTGTCATGAAAAACAGTATTGCTGAGCTGCAAACACCTATTTTTAAAGAGGAGTTTTTTATAAGAATGCATTTTAACCTTCAAAGTAGCATTCATCACAATTGCATGCAAATTCACACCATTAACAAAATGCACTGACTTATTTAGCCAGTCATTGAGATTACTAACAGGTTTAAATCTACCCCTGTTGTTAACTGGCAATATATTGACATGCTGTTCCAGCGGGTTAGGGCCCAGTGGCTCAGAACTTGTAACACGACCTGTAGATGCATTAACACAAGGGTGCATATTTAACTAAATTTTATGTGCCGTTTTTTTTTTGAGAAACATGGAATACCTGAGAGGGGAGATAATTGGACTGCCTTACTGGAGGGATATGATTTATATTGACAGCTGTTTTTGGATGCCACAAATATTCTGGATCTTAATGATAAAACTTCAATTTCTTGTTTATTGATGTAAAAAATGCCAAATGTTTCAGTGTGCTGTTTAATGTCATTTAATGTTATTATGTTTAGTAATTACTTTTTTATGTCTGTTAAGTAGGTGTTTTGAAGTGATTTGCCAGTTGATACTACTATTTTAATGCTATGTGAGGATTTGGTTTGGAAGGAGATGTGTTTAATGAAGTCCATTTAAAAGTGTTTTGAATGAAAGCACTTACAATTTATTAAATTGTGGTCCTAAACTTGCCTCTGGAGCTTTGTTTTTTTTTTTTTTTTTTTTTGGATTGCCAAAAATGTATAACAGTATCTTTTGTAAACACAACCACCCTTGGAAATTAATGCATTGATAATACACTCCCATAGAGATTACCCTGGGATTTGAGAATGCGTGTAGACATTCAACTGGTCATGCACCATTATGTGACTACTGTAGTAAGGAACAACTTATAAACAAGGTTATGATATCTGGGTCCAAAGATGTCATGTTCCTTTATATTCAGGGCTCATAAGACCAATCATTGTGTGCAATGCCACCTTTACTAGGTCTTCTGACTAGGCATGTGCAACAACTGGAGCATCCACATAGGTTCTTCCCTAAAAGATTATATGGTGCAGACATTTCCTATGCAGACTGCCTCAAATATTATCCTTATAATTTTTCTCCTAAAGTTTGCTGTGAGGCAATCTATGCCTTGCCTATAAAGCATCTTCTGATTCAACCCTTACAGACCTTTTGCTCATCTTAAAAACAAATGGCATTAGAAACACCAGATCTAGAAACCTAAATATCATGCAAAATGCAACATAAATAAGAAATTTTGGCAAGACAGCTACGTGGCAAGCATAAGAAAATGTGTTCTCCTTCTCAGTGGTTGCACAAAGGGGAGCATAGAATCACTTGGCACCACTCTCCTTGTAAGCTACTACATTTATACCTGAAAAGTACAGTTGTGTACACTTGCCATAAATGTAGATGTTCACATGTATTCACTGTTGCAGTCATCACACTTGGGTTATCTGCCTGCAGGTAGCCCTCAGTCGGCCCGAATACCAGAGTCTTAGTATTTCTGCATCGGGTGCTGTTGTTTCTTCCATGACATCAGGTCATCCAGGGGTATAAAACAGGCAGCCAATGTCATTACATCAGTTTTTCTTGCCCCGAATGTCAGGAGCCCCCAAACAGGGAGCTAGTATATGGTGGCGAACACCACCAGTAGAAAGTAAATACCAATGCCCTTAGGAATAGGCATGGAGAGGAGAGGTGTATAGAGAGAGAAAACCAGGGGGCTGGAAGGAGGGAAACCAGGATTGCAACAGTGAATGCACTTGAACATCTACATTTATGGTAAGTGTACACAACTGTACTATGTTCTTCATGTTTCACTATTACAGTCATCACACTTGGGTTGATTCCCAAAGCTGAAGAAGGGTGGAGGCAGTCAAGAAGCTTTAGGGCTGGCTAGTAGGCCTTGCAAGACTGCTGTAGCAAATACAGCCTTGGATTTGGAAAAGATAGGTAAGTGGTAATGCTTGGTGAAGGTGTGTACAGAACTCCAGGTTGCAGCTTCCAGGATGTCCCTGGTAGGGACTCCCCTGAGAAATGCTGTAAAACTAGAAGTACCCTAGTGGAATGTGTTCTGACCCCCTGAGGGGTTGGTTTTCCATGGTGCTTGTAGCAGAAATGGATGCAGTGTGCTATTCATTTGGAAATGGTTTGTTTTGAAATGGCCTTATCCTCTGCCCCTGTAGCAAAGCTGACTAGCAGCTGGTCAGATTTTCTGAAAGGCTTAGTCCTGTCAAGGTAGAACCTTAGCTGTCTGTGCATGTCCAAGAAGTGCAGGATCCTTTCCCCTTTATTCTGAGTGTTAGGAAAGAAGGTTGGTAAATGGATGGTGTTAGAAAAATATGTATTAACATATGTGTGCAATGCTTATTTTAATAAGGGAAGTTTTAACACATTTTTATTCTATATGCAGCATTAGTTTTATTTGAGACTGCAAATGTGCTTTTCTGAAATTATGCTTTCTGACACTGCAAGATGCACTCTGACCTAGTTTGCTAGCACAGAAAAATAAATGTTTATGCCTTGGAAATGTACTGGAAAGCAGATGATTTTCTGCTAGGTCAGGAAATTAAAAGGAGAATAATAATAATTTCTGTAGATCCATTCATTATAGACAATAAGCTCTGTTCGAGTTGATGAAAAAGTGCACAAGCTGCAAGATAGTTAGATATAAAGAACAATAAACTGCTTTAGAAATCTGTACTTGCATTGTGCTTAAATTAGCCATAGTACCTAGACTTGTAACATCACATAGCAAGAAAGTTATAATTGACCAGTGGTCATCAAGGCCATCCTGTTTACTGAAAAATCTTTTTTAAACTTTGAAGAGTCAGCTAGAAGCATGAGAAAATATCTGTAAAATAACAAATTGTGAACTGGTGATCTGCTATGTCAGTCATAGTGGGCAATGTCTTGAAAGAAATGTATAATAACTGTGACACTTCCTGATTTAGCCAGACAAACTCTGTAACTGCATTTTTTGTCTCCTTGCACAAGAATAAAGTTATCTGAACTGAACCTTATGTTTTTGGTCTTTTTAAAGTATTTTTCTCTAACAGATGGATTGGTTTAGAGCCACACTGGACACCACCTTAGACATAAAAGACAGGTTAGTCCTGAGGGAAACCCTGTCAGCATGGAAAATAATGAATGGTTCCACAGCCATTAGTGCTTGTAACTCAGACACTTTTCTAGCTGAAGTTATGGCTAAAAGCAAGGCTGTTTTCCTGGAGAGGAATTTTAACTCTGCTGAAGCAGCAGGTTCAAGAGGAGGAAGCATGAGCTTTTCCAATACAAAGTTAAGGTCCCAGGCAGGGGTGGGTGCTCACCTTTGGGGCCTTAAGTTGTTAGCCCCTCTCAGGAACTGTTTGATGAGAGGGTGAGAAAAAAGAGGTGGCTCAGTATTATAATGAGATGAGATGGCAGAGGCATGAATCTTAATGGAGGAGAAGGATAGGCCTCTGTGGAGTAGTTCTGCTATGTAGTCCAGGATTAGAGGTAAGGAGGGCACTGCTGTGTCCTTTCCTTTAGAGTGAGTCCAGGAACAGTATCTTTTCCACTTTTCAGCATAGGATTTCTTGTACTAGGCCTTCTGGCTTCCAGAATTACATCCAGCACCTGTTTGCTGAGGGTTGCTGATGGGGTATTCAAGGGATAAGCCAGGCTGCAAGGTTTAGGGTTTGCAATTGTGCATGCAAAATCTGTCCCTCCTGCTGAGACAGCAGGGTAGGAGTCTGGTGTAGGTGCCAGGGTGGCACCATTGTCAGGCTGTTCAAGAGTGGGTACCAGTGCTGGCGTGGCCAGTCTGGGGCAATCAGAATTGCCTTTGGCTTGTCTTCTTTTATCTTGAGTAGTACTCTTGAGAGAAAGGGCAGAGGGGGAAAGGCATAGACTGAGAGATTTTCCCATTGAAAGAATAAGGCATCCACCTTCCAGGCCCTGCTTTGAGGGTTCCTGGTGCAGTATTTGCTTAGCTGGTGATTCTCAGGGGAGGCAAAGAGATCCACCTCTGGTGTCCCCCACCTCTTGATCAGAAGGTTGAATGTGTTGGGCTCCAATTTCCACTTGTATGGGTCTAGGAGATTTTTGCTTAAGTCGTCTGCCAGAGAATTTTGCTTGCCTGGCAGGAATTGAGCTTGTAGATGGACTTAGTTGCTCAAGGCTGTGGTCCTCAGATCCATGGCTAATCTGCAGAGGGGGTAAGAATGGGTTCCCCCCTGCTTGTTTATGTACCGCATAACTGTGGTGTTGTCTGTTTTTATCAGTAGTTGTCCTGGAATGATTAGGTATCTGAACGCTGTTAGAGCATTCGGTACAGCTAGCATCTCTTTTTGATTGATGTGCAGGAGAATCTGCCTTGGGCTCCAGTGGCCCTGAATGCATCTGCCTGCCATGTGAACCATCCCATGCATAGTTTGATGCGTCTGTTGTCAGGGTTTGGGCGGCATGGGGTTGAGTGAAATGCAGTCCTTTGTTGTGGTTGCTTGCTTCTGCCCACCAAAGGAACTCTGCCCTTAGACAAAGTATGATATGAATGACAGTTTCCAAGTCCTGAGGATGCTGGCACCAAAGACATTTTAAGTACCATTGAAGTTTCCTCATATGCAGTCTTGCATATGGAATTAGCAGAATATATAAAGCCATGAACCCTAGGGCTTGCAGTATTTTTCTTGCAGATAGCTGGGTTCTGGTGGCCATTTGTTTGAAGTAGTCTGTCAGATAGACCTGTTTATCTGAAGTTAGAAATGCCATCTGGGAAGTTGTGTCCAAGCTTGCTCCCAGGAATACAATTTTTTGACTGGGTACTAGTTGAGATTTCTTTCCATTCATGGTGTACCCCAATGAAGTGAAAAGTTTTTTTACAAATGTCAGGTGCTGAAGGAGCAATTCCTGACTGTCCGCCTGAATCAGGCAGTCATCCAGGTATGGGTAAATTTGCATATTTCTCTGCCTGCAGTATGCAATGGCCGGAGACAGGCATTTTGTGAATACTCTGGGCACAGTAGATAAGCCAAAGGGAAGTGCAGAGAACTGATAGTGCATAGATCCTGCCCTGAAATGTAGATATTTCCTGCATGACTCCCTTATGGGGATGTGCAGATAAGCTTCTTTTAAGTCTAGAGTGACTAGCCAGGAGTCCTTGGCTAGCATAGGGACAAGCTGTTGCAGAGTAAGTATCTTGAATATTGGGACCACCAGAATGGTGTTGAGAATTGAAAGATCCAGGATAGGGCGCCAATTGCCCTCTTTTCTGGGCACCAGAAAAAGTCTGGAGTAGAAACCTTGACCCCTTTGCTCTACTAGAACAGGCTGAATAGCTCTGATATTGAGTAGGGAAAGTACTTGCTTGTGGGCCTCTGCCCACTGGTTTGGAGGAAGGTCTGGAAACCCGCTTGGAGTTGGCATGAATGGAAGTAGAATTTGTACCCCTGGGATACTATATTAAGAACCCATTGGTCCTGAGTGATGGACATCCAGTTTTTTGCATGAAAGCCAAGTTTTCCTCCTAGGGGCACAAGCAGTTGAGCAGGACTGGGAAGTAGCTTTTAAAAGTCATTGTGAACTTTTTCCATAGGGGGCGGCTTACCACTCCCTGTTTTTTGGGATGGGGGCACTCCATTGCTTGGATCTCTGCATACCCTGAGACTGTAGTCTGGGTGGCCTGTTTCCCATGGGTCTTGCTTCGAAGGCCTGGAAGGGGCTGGAAAGGACCAGTGTTTTGAAGGGCAATGCGTACTGAATCTAGCTGGTTGCACTTGTAAGAAGTCTTTAACAGCTTGCATAGATTTAGCTTTTTCTTCCATCTTTTTAAGAACTTCTTCTGCTTTGGTGCCAAACAAACAGTCCTTATTTAAAGGAGCATCTAGTAGTTTGGATTTGAAATGATCTGGCAAGGGTTGCTCCTTCAACCAAGCATGTCTTCTCAGTACAGAACCAGTGATTGCAGCCCTGCAAGATGCTTCTGGGGCATCAAAGCCACACTGCAAAGTATGCTTGCTAACTTGGTTTGCAGAATGCATTAGCTCTTGTAAATCTTTGTTTTCTGCACAATCTGGCAATAATACCATTTTTTGTTTAATTAGTTCCATAATATGTTGCTGATACTTCAGCATGTGAAATTGGCAATTCAATGCCCTGATAGCAAGAGTAGCAGAGGTTTATACCTTTTTACCTATCTGTCTAAAGCTCTGGAATCACTGTCCAAAGGGGTAGGATTTTTAGCTGTAGTAGCCTTAATTCCCTTAGGTCCCTGAGAAATGATCTCTGGATCAACAGTAGGATTCTTGAAAAGCAACTTGTGGGAATCAGGTACCCTGTAGTACCTGTCAGGTTTTCTAGGGGCTGGGGGTAATGTTTCTGGAGTAAGACTGGATTCCATAAAGACATCATGTACATCCAGGACAGGGGGTATAGCTAGAGGCCTGTGCTGAGGCAACTCTAAAAATTCTCTGAGTCTCTTTTTTATTCTGAGGGTAGTCTTGGAATTCCCAATGGAAATGCTCTCTTAAAGTATGCAAGGTTTCACCAAAAGAAAAATCCTCTGGAGGGGAGGCATAGGGAATGGATTCCTCTGCATCTGAATCCTCATAGGCTGATAAGGGCATGTCCTGATAATCAGAAGGGTCAGAGTCATCAGACTCCTGGTCTGTAGAATCAGAAGGGAACTCAATTCTTTGTCTCTTAGCAGGGGAAGGTTGGCTTCCCCTAATTAGCGTAATAAGGTCTTCAGCCATTTTAAGCATTTGTTTTTATGGCATGGAAGATTGAGCATGCTCTTTGGTTGTCAGTTTTCTAGGTGTAGTGTGTACTCTGGGCCTAAGAAACTTAATAGTTTTGGCAAAAAGGAAGTCGTCGGTTTAATTTGAACATTGGTAGGATGGAATACACTCTCAGAAGCAAGTGCCTGCACAGCGGCTCTGGACCCATTCAAGGTAGAGACATCCGCAGATTCCATGGTCGAAGAAGCATCTCACGGCATACCAGACTCCGAATGGGTCTCAGCAGAGGCCTGCAAATCCATAGAAGTGGACATCAAGGGCTGCAAAGGCACCTCACTGAGTACTGGCGGACTGGCGACTAGCTTAACGGAAGCATCATCGGCAGTTTTGGACCTATGCGGTCTCTGTCTTTATCTTTATGTTTTTTTGGAAGATCAGTAGTCATATGGCTTATCAAAACCATTTCAGAATATGGAGAATGTCAGGGAAAGAATTTAGCGACAAAGATAGCCTGACAAAAAGTTCGAGCGTTAAACAAAGCGCAAAACCAATAGAGAGGGACGTCGTGGTCTGGGCCTAAACAATTGACGTAGTAAGAATGAAAATCTCTGTGAGGTATTTGCTTTCCACAGGCAAGACAATTGTTAACTTTTTCTGACATTGGTTAGAGCAAGAAAAAAGGATCCCCAATGTGGTATGTAGCTTTAGAAGGCTTCAGGTTTATCAACTCAAAAATGAAAATTTCAGGTAGTGGTCGACCGGCACTTGCAAACTGCTTCTGCTTCGGGCTCCTCCATGGCAAGAAAGATTGATGTAATGGCATCAGCTGCCTGATTTTTACCCCTGATGACCTGATGTCATGGAAGAAGCAACAGCACCTGACGCAGAAATACTAAGACTCTGGTATTCGGGCCAACTGAGGGCTACCTGCAGGCAGATAACCCAAGTGTGATGACTGCAACAGTGAAACACGAATAACATCCATGGATCTGTAATTCACTGATGTCTCTGTAGCCAGCATGATAGAAATGGGCATCCTAAGACAACACAGAAATTGCCTCATGTTTTCTAATAATCACCAGCTTTTCAAACAATGCAATTCAGTATGTGAGAGGTGAACTTATACACTGCCTCCAGAAGAAAGGCTCTCACATACAACCATTACAAATACAACTTTGTCAGGATCACATACAGCCACTACATATACAACTTTGTCAGGAATATACAGCACTACACAATACCTGCCACATAAATGAGAGGGTGGGAGGTTTGCATAATGGTTAAGGTGTTTACCTTACAGACACAGGGTGCAGGGGAGTCACACATGGGGTAATTGGCTAGGCTTAAAATGTCCCCCAAGGGCAAATAGCTTAGTACTAATCTATGAACCTATGAACCTATAAGGATAGACACATAGATACACATATTCTGAAGTTCATAAAAATAATTGACTCAATCCAGAAATTCACAGGTCTCCCACATGTAGTAAGTAATTATAATAAGAACCTGCAGTATCATCAAACATAAATTATTAAAGCAACACCCATCGTGATACATTCAGCCTCAACTCATAGTGTCTCTCTGCCTAAGCCCATAAGGCAGACGACTGAACAATTCAACATTTTGGTCAAAGATGACTCCCTTGTGAGGCACATAAGTGTCCTACTCACCAAGCTGAGTGAGGAGAGTATTATGGTCAGTTACCTGTCAAGGGCCATGACCTGCCAGATCATGAAGTCACTCAGGTCACTGAATGACAACTACCAGTAAGACTCAATCTTAGTCCATGTTGGAGCCAATGACTTGAGACACACCTTGGACTATATGAAGACAGATATGATGGAGCTGTCCCAGGCAGGTATCAGCCTAAACACTGAGTAGCATTCTACCTTCTCCTAGGATGAGGCCACAAGACAAACAAAAAATAATTAATTTTAATAAGTTATTTAGTTTTTGTTGTCATTAATATTTGTGAGCTTGGGAGGATACTGTTGACAGACCACAATGCCTTGCCAGGGATGGACTGCACCTGTCCCATCTAGGCTTTCAAACATTAGCTAAAACCTTGTCGACCCACCTAGTGCCTTTTTTAGGTATTGCCAAGCTGATAATCCATTTGACATAGGAAAAGTATCCCAAGTATAATCTAAAGGTGATGCTGCTCAACAGCAGGAGTCTGAACTAAAATCTTCAGTCCTTGCATACCCTCCTAAACTTGGAGAGTGTAAAAGTCTGCACAGTTATTGAGACATGGTTTAAATCCATACAGATCACCCTGGCAATGCAGGGCTATAGTGCATTCTATGTATTTAGACATGCTACTACACAGAAATGGACAAAAGGTAGAGGTGACTCAGTTTACATAAAAAACAATCACACCTCAAGGCTAGTGAAAGCGTATGATGCACTTGAGCTCCTCCATGTAAACTCACCATAAGCAAAGTCCAGTACTATATCTTTGCCAGCTATAGGTCCCTCTGTATATACCAGGAAAGCCATACCACTTACTTAAATAAATTTTAGTCAATCTCCATTCATCCTGACACCATATTTAAGGATGACTTCAACTACTCTGTTATAAATAGGAAATCATAAGGGGCCTCAAACTTGCAGGCATACAGAATTCTGGACTTTATCAACATGAATGCCTTAGACCAGTCAGTCTCTACTTCTAGTAGTGGGCCACATCCTGGAAGTAGTCCTCACTAACATAGGATGAATTTGCATCATCCTCTGGGTGTAATATCTCCCTGCTCAGGTCAGGTAATAACATTCTTTTGAAATAAAAGTAAAACGTGGGACACCAGCCAACCTTGGAACTTTTAGGAATTATTAAGTGACAAACTTCCTACTAATTAGGTACATTCTGATAAAGTTTCAAGACCCCTCCTAACTCAGGGAACACCACTGCCTTACACATAGTCATTCACAAAACCCCATTAGAACCATGTATGCAGCTGCATAGAGTCAATAGTTCCTGCCCAAAATTTGTATTTGTTCTGAAGAAGTCTTGGTTTATTACTGATGAAAGCGCTCAACATTAAACATTTATGCAAGTCCGCTTTGGTCTAGTTCCTTCTTTTTTTTGTTTTATTGTTATTGGTTTGTGGTTAGATTAAGTTTTACCTGCCCAAAATAACCATGAGATGGACTCAAAAAAAAAAAAAAAAAAAAAAAAAAAAAACAAGCCAAATGTGAAGATTGGGAGAAGATGGGCAAAGGCTGCCAGACTAGTCAAATAGAATTTGATACATAATTCTATCATTTGTATATATAAATGTAAAATACTGGTTTGTGTTCTTAAATGAAAGAAAACACTGTAAAATGTGAACTTCAAGATTGTAGTAACATTGCCATCTGCTATAAGGAAAACTAAGCCAAGCATTTCAAATGTTCTTTGAAGTAAAATTATCTAAATAGTGGTGCTGAAGTGGCTGGCTGAACACATTCTTTCAATTGTCTTAACTTAAGGAATAATTACTAGAGTGTACATGTGAAATGTCTTTTATTGTTGTAGTTTCCTGAGCAGGTGTTAGATTGTTAAATAATGCAGATTGTTGGCCTGGGAACTCCAGACTAAGTGTCAAAATGATGTAATGTGTATACTGGGAAAACGTAAGTGTCAAAATGATGTAATTTGGGAGGACCTAGCAAAGATGTTTGTTAGTGAGTTTAAAAACTATTGTTCAGTGAGAGACTGTGAGCATTTTGATCTTGATATCTAACTTATCAGAACTCTGCCCGTTGTCTTATGTAAGTAGTGTCTTAGAAATATGTTTTCTTGTAGTAATAGCTAGGAACTTAGAAAAAAGTTAGACAAGTATTAAGTTTCTGTGCGATCTCTGAACTCTTAGATATCACTGTGGTGTAGTAGAATTGTCTTTTGTTTTAATTATTTATTACTAAATATTTTGAAAAACCTTTACCTGTGGCTGGTTTGTGTAGAGATAAGTAAGTTCTAGAGTACATTGCAGATTTATAGAGTTTATTGTAATAAGCCACTCTAATAAGCCTTAGTCTGAATAGTCACATTACCAATTGGATAATAATATTGCACAGTAATAATTGGACACCCTTTTAAGAGCCTTTGGGTAGCTGATAAGTATTAGCTGGTGGTGGCAGAAATTACTACCATATAGTCTGGGTAAAGGGGCACAGCTTGAGAATCTGTGTCAGCCTTTCCCAGGAGTGTCTGTGAAGTTGTATAAATACTTATCTCAGAGTGTGTGTGTTGTGTCAGCTACCTGGGCAGGGACACGAAGCACTGATGGGACAGAGAGAGTACTGGAAGTTAGCTTGCCAGCTAGGCTGAGATCTGGACCCTATAGCTGTGCCAGTGGAGAGTCTTACTGGGGACCTGGAAAGCAAGGGAGCAACCAGCCCCAGACTGACAGTGATCTCTGTGTGCACTTAAGGGAAATTGTACTTTACTGTCTGTATTTGTTATCATTTCCTCTTATATGAGATGACCTTCCTGGTGTTAGTGGTGAGGATTAAGGCTCCTTGATTGCTGGGCCAGGGCACGGTCGTCACACCATCCTTGTGGAATTCCAAAATCAATAGGTGGTATAAAAAAGGAAGAAAATTATGACTAAAAATAGGAAATGCAATGTCCAGCAAGGTATGAACTCCCCCATCAAACTTAATAAATAATTTGGGGGATTAATTAAGTCTATCAAAATCAGGTTTGAGGTACAAATAGTCTGCTAGAGAAAAGATGACCACAAGGCATTCTTCATCTCTGCCTGAAAACTCATAGTAAAACGTGCCTCTAACTGTAAATGTAGACACCTATATTAGTGAGATGATATAAAAAATCCACTGGTCAATCAATTTGGCTACAGTTTTACCCCACTTTCTCCCAAGACTTCTATAGAAAAGCCCTCAACCATATCTCCCCCAACTCCCACTAGGGAAAATTCCAGGAAGCTTCCTTAATAGCAATAAACATGACCTACTGGGGCTACTTGAGTCACTATTTAGCCACATCCTCCAAGCAGACTTTATACCAAGTGAATGGAGGACAGCAACTGCTATCCCTTTGCAGAAGGGTGGGTCAGCCATGAATTTAGGAAACTATGATCAATAAGCCTAATCATGCACATGATAAATAATAACAAAAGAAACCTTCAGACATTGATTTGGTTTCATTCAGGTCGGATCATGCCTATTCAGCCTGGAGGTCTAAACCCCTATGTCACCCACTCAATAGCCAACTAGCACACAGATAGGGCATAAGAAGTCAGGATAGGTGAGTCTACATCCACAAAAAAGCTGACATCAAAAGCCTCCAACTGACTAAGTTTGGGGAAGACTACAAACTATTCATTGTGATAAAATCCCCCAAATATATAAACATCCTACAAGAAGGCCTAATACAAACTAATAACTGGTACCAGAGTCATGGTCTAAAACAATGCATAGTAGTATCTTTCACATGGAGTCTAAAAGCTCTTCAATTTTGAAGAAGTTCTAGAGTATCGGAAATCTACTTACCAGAAACTTGTAATGTACCATTAGGTTCATAGGTTCATAGGGTCATAGGTGCGTACTAGGCTAATGGCCCTGGGGCCTTTACAAGCCTAGCCATAGAACTACCCTGGCATAGTGCCACCTGACCTTAGTTCCCAGCGCCTCTGTCAAGTAGAGCCACTGGAGTTATCCCCAGGGTGAATTTTCTGTTTCCCATCCAATCATCAAGATTTCTCTTGAAGAGGGTCAGCGAGGTGCTCTGCTTGACATGTAAGGGAAGTCTGTTCCATAGCATGGGCAGTCTCTGGGTTATGAACCTGTTGTGTCCCTCCAGCATGTTCTGTTAATTGTGGTAATGAAGTTGAGGTCTCTGGAGTGTGTGGTGCAAAGGGACTGGGATTTCTTTAGATGTAGCATTTCTAACAGAGCTGAATCAGACATGGCTTTGAAAGTCATGCAGAGATCGACTCTAAGTAGGCAATACAAGACAGAGAATAGTTGGAGTTTTTTGAGTCTGTCCATAAAGGACACATGTTTAAGGCCTAGGATCCTCTTTGTGAGGTACTTTTGCAGCCACTCCAGTTGTTGTAGGTGTTTAGTGAGATACGTGCCAAATGGGGCATTGTACTCGATGATTGGCCTAATGAGGGAGGAGTAGAGGGAGACAATGACCTCTTTCTTCCTGGATGCAAAACCCTTAATAATGAGATGTGCCACATAGAAGGACTTTCTTTTTTTTTTTTTTTTTTTCTTCAAAACAGGTTTATTGTTTTAACATATAAGAGAAATATCATAACAATTTTATACAAGTAATTAAAAATAGGTATTATTATAATATTCAACAAAACAACTAAAGTATTTACAAAGACATCCACTACAATCAGATCAATTAATTAAACTAAAATACCATGCTATTGAAATTAAAATTTTTTTAACAAATTTTGTAAATTATCCCATACAATATAATAAGATGTTTTTCTATTTGTTCTTGTCCTAATTGTGTTTATTTCCATATGGCACACTATATTCATAACATTTTTAAATTCATTGAATGAAGGAGGTGTATCTGAAATCCAATTTCTAGTTATTATTTTCCTAGCCACTGCTAGAATAGACCATAACAAGGGAAGCTTAACCTTTTAACACTTTGAGGTACAGGTGTGTTGAATAATATAAGAGATTTAGAAATAATGAAATTATCTGTAAAAAGAGCCTGCAAAAATTCATTAATTGACTTCCAGTATTCTTTCAATTTTATACAGTCATAAAACATATGAGCCCAGTCAGCATTAATTTCTACATTACATCTCTTACATAAATTATCTTTATTATTTATTTTATTCATCATCAAAGGTGTATAAAAAGATCTATGTAAACATTTCCATGTATAACGTCTCTAGACAATGCAAGACGTAGTTCTATAAGCAGATTCAATATATATTGTTTATCTTGTTGATTTGGTGGGTCCCCATTAATAGAAGTGAAATAATTCCAGTATGAATCTACACTGTAAAAGTTTCTTGTCTAATAATTTTATGTATGTATGAAAGTTTACCTTTATCAGAAACTTTATGTTGTAAATTTAATATCAAGTAATCAATCAGTGTAGGAATAGATTCTTTAACTGTTATAGACATTAGATCTATTTTATTAATGAGATGTTGTCTAAAGGTCTGAACCTCTAACCAGCAAGTTTCTCTTAGATCAAATTCTTGTTTTAAGAAATCTAGATTTTTAACTTTATTATCAGATATCAACTGATACCAGTACTTTAGATCATTATCTATAGTTAAATGAGTTCCTTCAGAAGTAGATGACAAAAGCATACCCTGAGTATACATTATAGGAATACAATAAAATTCCATTCCCTATACTTAGGGTGCATGAATATAAAGTTACGATAACTAATAATAATATTTAATGGGTAACAAACCATATGTTTAGGTGTAATAGGTGAAGTACAAAATTCCTTTAGTAACCATAACATGGAGTTATTTACAATCATATTTTTATGTGTTAAGGAGATTTTCATGAAGTGCATACTAATTAGCTCCCAATAATCTTTCCATTTTGTGACATATGACTGATCTATTAATAAAGTAATAACTTTTACAATAGAAGAGATAGTATATAAATTAAAGTCTGGAAAAGAAATACCCCTTGAGACCAGCTATTAGTATGTTTCTTTAATGCAATCCTAGGTCTATTAGGTGCCCATAGGAAATTTAACATTAGTGTATTCAGTTTCTTGATAATTATTTTTGTAGGTGTAAGTATTATTGATTGTATTAAGTATAAAATCTTGGGGAATATTATCATTTTAATAATTGTAAGTCTCTCCTCCATAGTAAAAAACATATTATTCCAGGTATTAAAAAGATTTTGTATATTAAGAAAACGGGTATTATAATTATTATATATAATAGATTTAATATCTTTAGATAGTCCCCGGGATTCAAGAAGCTCGGCGCAAGGCCGGCGTAAGGTCTGCGCCGGCGGTGCAGTGAATAGCCGGTGCAGTAGCGCCATATGCATATTAATGAGAGTGCACCGCAACCACAGACACGTGCGTAGTGTACGTGAGCGAGCCCAGGTAGGATGCGTCTGGAGGCGTGTCTAAGCCGGCATGAGGTGAGCAACCTAATGTGCTGACAGCCACGGTCCGCCCATAATAGTAATGGCAGCAGCCAGGTCCCGTGCAGAATGAAACGCACGTAGAGTATGCAGCATAGTACCCATCCCAAATAAACGGAGAAGCAAATACAAGCCACGAAGGCTTAAGTGTACCCATCCAAGGAGCAAAGGATACGCATATGACCGCGTTTGTCCCGCAATGCACCGTCAGTGGTTACACTCAGAGAAGGTGTACAGCAGCATGTCAGCGGCGCACCGACATAGGAGCAGCGACTAAGGTCACCACCTGTCCCACTTTGGGTGGGGCAGTCTCTCTATGGGCAGTTGTGTCCCGAAAAAACGTATTAAAAATGGCAAATGTGCTAAGATTGTAGGACATAATGATATCCCGTATTTAATGTAATGGTAGCATGAATTGGTTATTTCTGTAACTGAAATACCTAAATGTCACAAGAAACAGAATAAGCAAGCAAATTGCCACAACAATAAGCTTTACTTAGGCAAACAAGTGAAGTTCTATGCTATATAGTGACCGTGTGTATGTGTCGGCCTGTAAAGTCAGATGTGAGTCCCGGAAATATCCCAGCTTGGAAACTGGAAAAGGTGGCAACCCCAGTAGCGACATGGGCATGGTCACCAGGGTTACCAGCTGTCCCAATGTGCCATGGACAGTCCCTGATTGGACAGTTGTGTCCCTGCAACAATCGGAAAAATGGAAAATGACCTCAGATCCCCTGCCAAAAATATTCCCGCAATATACATGTAATAGTAGTATAAAACATATACATTTGTATATGAAACACATACATGGCATAAGAAAATGAATAAGGAACCCAAATGCTTACAGAATAAGCTTATAGTATGGCAAACAAGTGAAGTTCTGTCAACTACACTTGCCGTGGGTATGTGTAGTCCTGCAAATTCCGAAGTTTCCACATAACATGCCCCACTATGGTCATTGGAAAAGGTGCCAACCATAATGGTCACAAGCAGTTGTGAGAGTACATAGCTGGGTAGCTGTGTCGACATAACAACAGTAAGGAATCAAGATACCTTAAACACAGGCAAACATGTGCATAGCAACATATCCCACACCCAACAAAGAAAAGCAGCCACACCAGTCCAGTAGCTCGGGCCAAAAAAGCTCACAATCAGGCAAAATAATCCACAAACAATTTATTAACGTGTCAAAAGACTCCAGCAGTAAGCACCACACACGTTTTCGTCTATCAAAAAGACTTCATCAGATACAACAATTTCCTGTTTGCACTCAATTTAAATACCTTTGCAGAGAAACTGATTGATTAATTAATAAGTCAATTATAAAAAGAAATGTCAGAAGACCTAATTTCAAAAAACATTTTCTAAAAAACGTATATACACCACACAAGATAAATTAAAATATCAATATTGCATCCTAAACCACATGCATCATAAATGCACGAATTAAATAAAAACTTGAATAAAAAACTTGTAGAAAACTTAATAAAAACACATAACAATATAATTAACTTGTAACATTACAAAAATAAATAATGAGAATGAAAACAACTTATGCACATTTTACTTTATATATTGTGCCTTAATTTTCAAGTATGGAACAATCGAAATGGATTCATTTAGACCAGGGGATTTGTTAGCCTCCAACAATATCTGCCAGTATGTTTCCTTGTGGGCAAGACGTGTCTCCCATGGTCCCCCCCTAATGTCCTTTGGAACTACCTCTAGGACAAAAAACAGGAATTTTGCATTTTCACATAAGGTGGTGTGTTTATATAAGGCACTGGTGTTTTTGCACTTAGAGATGTCATAAATGAGCTCATATATGCGCCTGGAAAATAACCTTTCGGTTTTACCAACGTAAAACGCTGGACATTGTTGGCATATTGCCAAATAAACTAAACCACCTGTCTTACAGTTGTAATGACCCCTTGCCTTAATGTCCCTACATCTACTTTCCAGATAAACATGACTGGCTTGTAAAATGTACTTACAGGAGGAACAATGGCCGCACTTAAAAGTACCTAAATTAAGTCTAGAGTGTAAGATGGAAACATCTTGTTGTTCCAGGGTTTTTTTAATATTAATACCCCTTCTAAATACGGTTTTGATGTCTCTATCCTTGAAGATGTCTAGGTCGGTCAATTCCTTGAACATGCCCCATTCATTTTCAACAATATTTCTTATATGAGAGGCGTTTCCACTAAACTCTGTAATAAATGTAAAACTACCAACAAACTGGTCTGTCTTATTACATGTGGAACCAACTTCAGTGCTGACACCAAATCTACCCAAGATAGGAGCAAATCTGGATGACCTTGCCATGGTAACCTCCTCTTGAACAGTCTTAATCAGTGATACAGGGTAACCCCTTTCCAAAAATAGATGTTGCAATATACCACATTCTTGCTGATAATCCTCATCAAGGGAGGTCATCCGGGAAATGCGGACATATTGCCCCTTAAGGATCCCCCTTTTTTGAAAATTGGGGTGGGAACTCTGATAATGTAGATAACCATTGGAAAATGTGGGTTTACGATAGATATTAGATTTAAACCCATCATCACCCACGGTAAGTGTCACATCCAAATAGTTGACACTGTGTTGGGAAATATGATGTGTAAACTTTAAAAAGTTAGTAGTAGTATGTATATACTGAATAAATTTCCCTATATCATCCACGGGTCCCGTCCAAAAGATACAAATATCATCAAGGAATCTACAATAGAAGTTCCAAGATTTTGAAAAGGGGCTATCCAAAATGAATTTCTTTTCCCAAATGTACATAATAATATCAGCATAGGTAGGTGCACAATTCGCCCCCATCGAAACACCTGTCACTTGATGGAAATATTCACCCAGAAAGAACACAAAATTGTTCTTTAAAACCAGACCCATCAGCTCAGTAATAGCATGCACGTCATTGTTGGTAATATGGGGACATTCCCAAAGGGTCTCTTCTAACCATTCAAGACCCAATTCATGAGGAATAACGGAAAAAAGGTCCACCACATCGATGGTTAGAAATACCAGATTAGATGCAAGTAAATCTGGGGTAACACCACGCAAAAAGGCCCAAGAATCTTTGAGAATGTATTCCTCTCTACCCCATAACTCCTTCAATTTCCAGTCCAAGAATTTGGATATGGGGTGTGTCTTCGAACCCTGTGACGCTACTATGGGTCTTAAGGATGGATCAAGGGGGTTTTTGTGCACCTTGGGTATCCCGAAAATAGATGGTATCCTAGGATCCGTGTTTGAAAGGAAGGTATAAATTTGAAAATCGATCACCTCCTGATCTAATAAATCCTGAACAACTAAATCTATCTTATGGTAGGATACATTGATTTCATTCAAGGAGGCAGAGGTGTATTTGTGGTGGTCATGTAAAATGTCATACATTTTACCCTGGTAAACAAGACAGTCCATAATGACTGTCCCCCCACCCTTGTCCGGTTCCATGACCCTAAGGGTAGGATCACCCCTAAGTTGTTCAAGCAGTTGTCTTTCCTGGGATGTTAGGTTGGCCACAAAGTGATCCATACCCAACTCCTTCCTAAACCTGCCCTCAATCCTCTTCTCCAAGTTTTTAAGTTGTGGGTGGAGGGGGGGATTGAAAGTACTAGATCTCCTCAAAAAGAAACCAGGGGTACCGTTGGAATTGCCCAATAGATGTTCCAAATTTAATTTACGGGTAAAAAGCTTAAGGTCTAAAATGGCATGTATTAAATTGCTATGTTTTTTAGGGACATACTTGAACCCCTTAGTAAATAACTGAAAACAATGATCAGAAATAACAAAATCACTATAATTGTAAATGTGATAATTGTTACAGGTATGTAAGGTGTATTGTCCCAAGGTGGTAACAACATGCTCATTATTTTTTACCAATTCTGCCTCTGGTTTCTCTTCCAACCTCGAGTGAACCCCCCTCGCCCTCTCTGTGCTAGGGGGGCTCGGTCTAAAGGGTGACAGTTATTAGGGGGTTGTTGCCCTTGTTGGCGTATGCGTTCTGACCTACGCAAAGCTGGTTCATCCTCCCCAAATGACTCATGAAAGTCACCACGGGGGGATACAGTATTCCTCTGTTCCACAGGGACCTCTCTGGGAGGACTATGGGAAGAAAAACCATACTCATGGTCATGGTGATAGGATTGCCATTTGAATGGAGGTGGACTGGGGTATTGTCGCCCCTGTTCATACTCTAACAAATCCCTTCTTAATTTCTTATATTTACGATTCAAGACTGTATCACAATGTGAGTCTACATCCCTTGCAGCTCACTCAGCTTTTGCTCAGGGCTCACATATAAGGTGCAGGTGACCTTAGCCATACATATAATGCATCAATGATTTGAATGCTACCTCTCAAAAATCTAGATCCCTCAGAACCACAAAGCCTGGAGACTTAAACCTTATCAAGCTATAAATAGAATGTGCTGGAGGGACAGATTCATCAAATACCCGCACCCTATGCTGTGGAACAAAAAAATCCCGGCACATGTGAGCAGAGCACTTCTGGCCTTGTTCAAGAGAGAATGACAATGGATGGATGGGAGATCGATATACCCCAGGAAGTTACTTCAGTGTCACTTTGACAGCAGAGCACAGAAAAATGATAGGCAGTTTTTTTATTCACTAAAGGGGTGGCGAAGCCACATAACTATAGGCTGGGAGAAAATGCCCTTGGGCAGATAGCCTAGTATGAACCTATGAACCTATGAACCTATGAACCTATGAACCTTCTTATTTCATGACATTTGTTAGAATCAAATAACAAATCATCAGACATACGTTTAAAGTATACAGAAATATCCTGTTGTAAAATAGACAATTCATCATTGTTCTTTTTGATAATTGCTTTCACAATACTACGCCCACATTGATCAAAGGCCTCAATAAGGTCTTTGTGAAAAGGGCTTCCTGGTATAACCTGATTCGGGTATTTGTATACCCTTAAACCCTTTGGTACAGTACCTTTGTTCAGGTTTTCCATAAGATATAGATTGTCCAGTTCCAGAGTCCTATAGCGGTAGAGTGCGTTCTCAAAATGCCGTTCAAGTTCAGAATAAATGACACTGCTAGCTCCTCGACCCTGAAAATGTTCCTCATATTCGAATTTGGGTTTGGAAAGAAACCATTCGTTAAAGGAAGAGGTGGAACGGTGGTTGATTTCAATATCGCAATCCGGCTGAGCAGCAGGAATAGGTGAAGAAGCAGTATTGTGAAAAGCCGCTGGCGTACTGTTGAAATCAGTAGCGGGAACGCGTACGGAATTGGCGTTCCCTCTTACTCGGACTGCACCATCAGATAATTCTGTGACGGGTGAATTTCTCTGGTTAGGAACAACCAACCTAGAAAGGTTACGCTGCTCATGAAGTAAAGTCTGAATTCCCGTTCCCATGGGAGTCAAAAGATTGATTAAAGTGGTTAACTGGCCCGTGAGCTGGGAAAATCCGTCCGATTCGGACCTGGATGAATCCACAGGGATACTCCTCTGTTGTCCATGCCCTGGAGAGACCACCGGGCTAGCAGCCATGACAAACAAAACCCAAAACAGATGCTGCAAATAAACGAACCTCAACAAAGAAAAGCAGCCACACCAGTCCAGTAGCTCGGGCCAAAAAAGCTCACAATCAGGCAAAATAATCCACAAACAATTTATTAACGTGTCAAAAGACTCCAGCAGTAAGCACCACACACGTTTTCGTCTATCAAAAAGACTTCATCAGATACAACAATTTCCTGTTTGCACTCAATTTAAATACCTTTGCAGAGAAACTGACTGATTTTCATAAAGTGCATACTAATTAGCTCCCAATAATCTTTCCATTTTGTGACATATGACTGATCTATTAATAAAGTAATAACTTTTACAATAGAAGAGATAGTATATAAATTAAAGTCTGGAAAAGAAATACCCCCTTGAGACCAGCTATTAGTATGTTTCTTTAATGCAATCTTAGGTCTATTAGGTGCCCATAGGAAATTTAACATTAGTGTATTCAGTTTCTTGATAATTATTTTTGTAGGTGTAAGTATTATTGATTGTATTAAGTATAAAATCTTGGGGAATATTATCATTTTAATAATTGTAAGTCTCTCCTCCATAGTAAAAAACATATTATTCCAGGTATTAAAAGATGTTGTATATTAAGAAAACAGGTATTATAATTATTATATATAATAGATTTAATATCTTTAGATAGTCCCGATTCATGAAGCTCGGCGCAAGGCGGCGTAAGGTCTGCCCGGCGGTGCAGTGAATAGCCGGGCAGTAGCGCCATATGCATATTAATGAGAGTGCACGCAACCACAGACACGCGTGCGTAGTGTCGTGGCGAGCCCAGGTAGGATCGTCTGGAGGCGTGTCTAAGCCGGCATGAGGTGAGCAACCTAATGTGCTGACAGCCACGGTCCGCCCATAATAGTAATGGCAGCAGCCAGGTCCCGTGCAGAATGAAACGCACGTAGAGTATGCAGCATAGTACCCGTCCCAAATAAGCGGAGCAGCAAATACAAGCCACGAAGGCTTAAGTGTACCCATCCAAGGAGCAAAGGATACGCATATGACCGCGTTTGTCCCGCAATGCACCGTCAGTGGTTACACTCAGAGAAGGTGTACAGCAGCATGTCAGCGCGCGACACCTACATAGCAGCAGCGACTAAGGTCACCACCTGTCCCACTTTGGGTGGGGCAGTCTCTCTATGGGCAGTTGTGTCCCGAAAAACGTATTAAAATGGCAAATGTGCTAAGATTGTAGGACATAATGATATCCCGTATTTAATGTAATGGTAGCATGAATTGGTTATTTCTGTAACTGAAATACCTAAATGTCACAAGAAACAGAATAAGCAAGCAAATTGCCACAACAATAAGCTTTTACTTAGGCAAACAAGTGAAGTTCTATGCTATATAGTGACCGTGTGTATGTGTCGGCCTGTAAAGTCAGATGTGAGTCCCGGAAATATCCCAGCTTGGAAACTGGAAAAGGTGGCAACCCCAGTAGCGACATGGGCATGGTCACCAGGGTTACCAGCTGTCCCAATGTGCCATGGACAGTCCCTGATTGGACAGTTGTGTCCCTGCAACAATCGGAAAATGGAAAATGACCTCAGATCCCCTGCCAAAAATATTCCCGCAATATACATGTAATAGTAGTATAAAACATATACATTTGTATATGAAACACATACATGGCATAAGAAAATGAATAAGGAACCCAAATGCTTACAGAATAAGCATAGTATGGCAAACAAGTGAAGTTCTGTCAACTGCACTTGCCGTGGGTATGTGTAGTCCTGCAAATTCGAAGTTTCCACATAACATGCCCCAGTATGGGCATTGTAAAGGTGCCAACCATAATGGTCACAAGCAGTTGTGAGAGTACATAGCCGGGTAGCTGTGTCGACATAACAACAGTAAGGAATCAAGATACCTTAAACACAGGCAAACATGTGCATAGCAACATATCCCACACCCAGCAACGTCTCTGTCGCATACACTGGATGGCGTATGTTGAAGTGTAATATCCAGAAGCAGAACCCATGCATTCAGATGTAATACACAATAGCCTCATTGTACATGTCAGTCCCACCCATGTACACCTGTGCACCTTAACCTGCTAGCATCCGTGTGCAGCTATACACCCACACACAATGTGCATACCTGAAATGTGGTAAGATGTTTGTGTTAGGCAATGCCACGCGGCTAAATCGTACCCATGTCACCAACCCACCTCAGGTACAGATATGTAAATGGCTGCATGTGAATGTGTCTGCAGAATGTGTACATCCGCATGTGGTATGTACCCGTCGAAACCATATAGGTTTGCATACGACACGGTGCACATAACTGTACACATGTGGACAAGTCGGGTTGTTGAACCACCGCATCGATGTTTAGCTATGCAGTGAAGTCGATCACATATAGCGGAACACGTGCCTATCAAACAGGACGTCCTAACAGGGTGCTACAGGCAAAGAAGGGGAAGGTGGGACATCACATGTGGAGTAAGCGTTGCGGACGGCCAAATACACACGGTCAAGGTAAAGGGCGGAACAACATGCATATGGCGGATGGATGTTGTTGAAAAATATATAGAAACACATATGAAGTGCCAGTTTAGACTCGAAATACTATATAATGCATTGAATTGTACCGTACAATATGGCAGTAGAAGTAAGCCTGCATGTAATTGGTGAAGCTAAGCTGTAGTGTGATGGAATTCTGATCCTGGCAGTAACCAGTACAGCAGGCTTATGTCTGTCAGCATTAATTATCTGCTGGGTTACAGAACAATAAATGTATGTACATGCATAACATCACCCCTTCCTCTGAGGAGGATGGCCTTGTGAGCTCAATCGAAGATAACAGTACAACTCCTTACCAGAGAGACAAAGCAGCGTATTAAGAAATTAACTGAGTACTGTATCGGAACAGTCTAGGGTCCTTGAAACAGTTACAATCACAGAAGGACAGTGTAATTGACAAGGTGCCTTGCAAGGCTGTGTTATTCTCATGGGAAAACATTTTAAAAGCACGACCCCAGCACCCACGTATGTATAGACTATTGTGGACCATAGTGATGGAAATGCCCTGTGACCGACCACGTCAGTAAGGTGGGCAAAAGCTGATTGTAAACACTATATAAAGAAACTGCTTACTGTATAGAGTCAGACAAAACTCTCATACTTGGACTGTATATGATTTAGCCTGCCTGTGTACACTACTAAAACTTTCTGAACCCGAGCCTCCTGTGTTATTGACTGTCACTTAGAAAAGCCTACTGATAACTACAGTCTGGTTTTAACAACTTATTTGACATTGTGATCCTTGTAATCCGGAATTCCCTTGGTAAGCTACAGGTCAGAGTGCATGGCTGGTTAGACATCTACGCAGGAGAATTTGCCTAAATGGTTCTTCTTGAATGAAAAGACCTCCGACTGAATTGTTGTGTGTAAAGAGGCTGTTTACTGTCTGATCTGTGGCTGAAAAGCGGAAAACTGGATCCCAAGAAGAAATCGTGCAGCCTTAAACAGGAGGCTCAGGTAAGGAGTGTTTGCCTCTTTGTCTCTATTGTAGATCAGGGACCAGACTACATTGTGTTTCTGTTAACAGTTGTGATAGCGGGTGAAGACCTACCCACATACTGTTAAATCTGAACATAGGTCAGGGGAACACACAGCAGAGTAAATAGTCATTGTAGACACTACAGTGGATACAGGGAAGGAGACACCACGTGGTATGAGAGAAGTGCGTAGCAGTCGTGTAGAGGATATGGGAGATTATTGAAGAAACAGATCATGTGATCCAGCGTTTGACGGTGAAGTATATGCAATCGCAGAGAGCACATAATGTGAGTTATCCAGCAAAATGGGGTAATAAATACGACATTGATGGTATATTACACAAAATATCGTTACTGAAACATTGTAATCCCTGAAAATGTGATGCACATGTTCTACGGTAAACACCTGTTCCACCCTGAGAGGGACAGTCCCTCTTTGGCCAGTTGTGTCCTGCAAACAAACCGAACAAATGGCAAATGTCCTGATATCTCAGGACAAACATTTCCCAGATATATTTCAAAATGGTAGCATAAAACAGTAATTTTGTATCTGGAACAACAAAATATCATAATAAACAGAATAAGCAACTGAAATGCTACAACAATTGGTCGCTCTCCTGGCAAAAGTGAAAATCTGTCCTATGTACTGGCCGTGGGTATGCTTTTCCTGGAAAATTACACGTTCGGAACACTAATGTCCCACATTGTGCATTTGAAAAGGTGGCAGCCCTAAGATGTGCAGGCGACAAAACAGCGACAATTGGGTATCCGTCATGCACATAGGTGGATTGAGGTAGTGAACTGAAGGGAACAGAACACTACAAATGTCAAAGCATCATACGTACACAGAGAAGATCATAATACAGTAGTACCGATAGCCCCCCCCCCCACAACACCCTACCACCTCCGATACCACATCCAGGATATGAAGCGGGAGGGCAGGCTGAGTCCCCACACGTTATCCTGTGGCAACAGAGGTAGCACAACGACCAAATGTAACAGAAGCTATTGAAACCACATCCCGAACTCGTAACATACCTAGGAACACCCGAGTAAGAAGACAGTCACTAGAACAGAGTGAGGATATCTGTCAATTAATTGAAGTACCGAACCCTCATGCAGGACAGGAAGGCCAGGACCCAACCCCGTAGTGTATAGACCGTGGACACCAGAAGATATCTGTAAAGTCACAGAGGGAATTCGCCATCTACAAAGTAATCGGTATGCACCATGCAATACCCTGTATCTTCTGATCGGAAAACAAAGGGGGAATGGCGGATGGTACAGTATGTACAAGCTGTAAATCATGTAATAATACTTAGGGTAGCGATGGTGCCAGACCCACACACTATATTCAATGCTATGAACACGCCACAGAAGTATCTTACCGTGGTACATATAAGCTATGCTTCCTTTGCAATACCTATACATCCAGATAGTCCGTATTGCTTTGTATGTACATTCAGGGTAACAGATACAGCCATACCCGGCTATCGCGGGGATACTGTGAAAGTACAACGATATTCCCACAGGAGATGGCTAGCTACATTCCGGTGTTAACTCCACCGGGGGCCAGTCAAGTTCTACTTTATGTGGATGATATTCTGCTTGCGGCCCTACCCAGCAGCAATGTATGGAAGATACAATAGCATTATTCAGATATTCAGCAGAACAGGGACATAAAGTAAGCAAGCATAAATTGCAACTACAGAGAATACAGGTCAAGTACCTGGGATATGTGGTATCCAAGTAGGGTAGAACATCACATTACGATAGGACGGTAGCAATTTCATAAGCACACAAGCCAACTAACAAGAAGGGAATGAAGTCCTGTCTGGGCCGACTAACATTTGTCAAAGCTGGTTACCAAACAATGCTTTGGAATCCGCTGTATTGTCTGCCTTAATCTTTAATACACCTATGGCAGCACAACACATACTACACTGGATTACAGTAGCAGAAACAGCTTTCTGCAGACTAGAACGATTGATAGCTTCAACATCTGTAGTAGGTCTTCTGAATAATCATAACACATGTTGTCAGACTGTAGATTGTAAGCGGAGATATATGGCGTCAGTCTTGATGCAACAGCATGGAAGTAAGCAACGCTACATAGCTCACTACTCATTGCAGTTGGACACTGTGGCATGGTCAGTGCCACATTGTGTACAGGCAGTTGTTGTAGCACCCATGGCAGTACAGGCCCGGCCTTAATGTTACTAGACCACCCTCTCACTGTGAGAATGTGTCATGCAGTTGCGATCAGTCTGCTGCAAGAGAAGATAGCATTCCTGACCCATGCTAGACATTTGTCTTGTTTGACCATACCACTGAGTCAACCTCATATGGTGATTGAGCGTTGTACAACATGAAACCTATCAGCGTCACGTCCGACACCTGTGTATGGCACACCACACAGTTGCCTATCACGAAATGGATTAAATAACTACACACAGACATGATATCACTGATATACCCTTAGATGATGCAGAGGTGACAATTAATGTGTACGGATCATGTAGACAGAGTCCAACAGGAGCGAATCAAGTAGGGTATGCAGTAGTTATTGATAATGAGATTGTAGTCGGCCAAACCCTGCAGCATAACGTGTCTGCTCAAGCAGCAGAATAGATAGCTTTAACACGTGCTTGTACTGTAGTGGAAAACTGATGTGTGGACATATGTCCCGATAGTCAGTATGTTGTCTGTACAGTGCATGTTTATGAGCAGCAGTGGAAGAATAGGGGAATGATAACATCCACGGTAAACCGATTAATCATGCGCAATTGATCTTGAATGCATTAGACTCCATTCAGTTACCCACTAAAGTAGGTAATTGTAAATGTGCAAGTCATAGAAAGCAACAGGATAACAGTAGGAAAGGTAAGGCATGAGCTCATGCATCTGCAAAACAAGCAGCCTCACAGTTGGAAAGTGTTTGTGTGAATGAGGAATGACAAACCTCAGACAGTTTAGATGTAGAAATTTTACAAACAATGCAAACATCAACTACGAAAGCAGAAAAGCCGGCGTGGGTATGGCGAGGAGCAATCCCTGAACACGGACTGCACATATCCACAGTGATAAAGCCAATATTAACGTCTAATGTATTCAGATATGCGGCTTTGTGGAGCCATGGGTAGAGACATGTCTCAACAGGGGGGATGGTACATTTGGTTAACAGAATACCCCTAACATACGGAATTACGAACCACATACAAACATCATGAGCAGCGTGTCACATTTGCAGTAGATATCATGCACAGGGAGCATTTAAACCGAAGGAAGTGAGTTTACCTACACCACCATAACTGTTCCGTACTATTTGTATGGAGTTCATACATCTGAATAAATGTGAAGGGAACAAATACTGTTTAGTGATTACACATATATATAATCATAATGGGTAGAAGCATTCCCAACCATGAATCCGGATGCAGCAGCAGTGGCAAAGGTGCCAGTAAAATAAAGTATCCCTAGATCTGGCATGCTGTAAAGAAGCTACAGTGACAATAGAACACATGTAGTGAACCAGACAATCACGCAACCTGGGGGATTATTTTGTATTTCCATGAATGTAAATTGCATGTACAGCCCACAGTCAGCATGCCTGCTGGCGCCGTAAAGTGGGATGGCGAGAAATAAGTAGAGGAGGTTGGTGGGTGACATCCAGATGACTTACATGTGCTGTCTACCTCTAGCATTGCTGAGCATGACAACAGTTCCAAATGTAAAGTGCTGCACGCACTACGAAGTAGTATGTGGAATGGCATATCATGTGCCAGAGTGGAAAGCTGTCATGCCTGCAGAGCCGGAGGTCGATGGCTCATTAGCAGGTGACATGAGAGGATTGTTAACCAATAACACTGTTCTTCAGTTAAAGTCTTTTACAGATAAAGAGCAAGCGAAGACGGACGCATAGCTGACACCAGTATCCTGTGTGTATGTCACTGTTATCCAAAGAACATTATTGGCAAGTGGAAAGTGTGAAGGTCTGTACCAGCTCCTGTTGGCACCGCCTACTGCAGTAAAGTTTGCAGAGAGGTCGTCCTGGGTCCACCTCACATTTTTCAAACCGGTAAAGGATATCAAGTCTGATTGACATCTTGTAGCTGATATACCATAGAGCCTGAATCACCCGGGCAAGACTGTATAACAATACAAAGCAACCCCAAAGACATTTTTGTTTGCTGTCCTAATGGTTATACACCTATTAACCATGTTTGTGTTTACTTTACATTTGCTGGGACCTTACCTGCACATAACTACACGGATACAAATACTGATACGTGATGAACTGGCCACAGAGTGTCTTCCACACTTCAACAAATACCTAGGCATGCCGTGTGTGCATATACAGACTATGAACACTTTAAATTGCTGTGTTTGTACTGCCATACGTACATCATATGGAGGACTTCCGATGCATGTTGTCCCCTTGGGGATAGATTGAGACTTGTGAATATTTACACTTTGATACAGGTTCTGTGAGATCACAGGACAACGTGGCACTGTACTTACCTGTTACACAAAAAGGAATTGTATGTTATCATAAACATGATACAGTTTCAGTTTGTGGGAGTATTTGTAACATAACTGTGTCTTACGAATGTCATATAACAGCCAAAGATCACAGTACTACTTGTAGCACCATTCATTATTTGTATTGAAACATCATGAGAACAATGTGGAAGGATGTGCAGAAACATCCTGAATTGTATAAACAGTCCTCTGTTAGAGACAGGAAAATGTTACATGCAGAGGTAACCCGCATCAGTAGTAAAGTAGAATATTGTTATGTTGTTTGTGGGAAAAAAGCATATCAATGGTTACCTGGGAATTGGTCCGGCAGTTGTTATTTGGGTTATCTGGCTCCAGTCACATGACATACTGCACAATTGCCTCTGGGTGCGAAGCGTACTATAACACATATAGCTCGAAGAACTGGGAACACAGTCGAGAAACCTAGTAATCCAGTGGGTGAAATGGAAGCTGTTCTGACATTCCAGTCTTCTGCAAGAGATAAAGGAATACCGATTCATATGGACTTGTGTGACAGCGTCATAACCTGGGCTGGAACACTCCCAGCTTGTGGAGTAGTGAAATCAATCAGGGAACAGAGGAAGTTATCAAAACCTGTCGGAGGGATGATGAATGTGACTTTCCACTCTTGAACTTGTGACTGATGAACTGGATGCAATGAGAACTGTTGTGTCACAAAATGTAATAGCGCCGCGACTGCACCGTGGCCGAGAATTGGTGCGTCTTGGCGCTTATTAAAGAAGATCGCTGTGTCCAACTACCACATGAAAAGACCAAAATCAACGCCCACCTAGAGGTAATACAGCAGGTGTCATCCATGGCGGAACCAGGCCCAAACCCACTGACGAACCATTTCCACAAACCATTTGGTGGATGGGGTCAGTCATACTGAATATCATGATTGCCATTTGTGTTGTTCTGCTCATATTGGGAGCATGTGTCTATTGCGGGATACTTTGCATGTAAGTATTAGTCAGGGACTCTGGCGACATATCTGTACCGAGACTATGTATCAAGACCTGTAGTGGTATTTGTCAATAGAAAATGCAATCCTTCTTGAAATGTACAACAAATTACTTGCCTAGTTAATCGTTCCAGAGAGGAAGAGGCTAGGGAATGAAATAATGTTGTATATGTTTCTGGATAGAATAGAAGCAATCAAAGGAGGGAGAATGTTAGCAAAATACATATTTAAACATATATATGACGTGCAACTTTAGAAGCAAATAGTGTATAATGCATATTATTCTATCTTACAATATGGCAGTAGAGCTTATCATGCATGTAATTGCCTGTAGTGTAGCTGCAGTGTGATTGAACCCTGACCCTAGCAGTAACCAGTGCAGCAGGTGTATGTCATTCAGCATTAGTCATCTGCTCGGTTAGAGAATAATACATGTATGTACAGGTATATCTGTCATCCTTCCACTGAGGAGGATAGGCTTGTGAGCTGTAACACAGAGTACAGCTGCTCAGCAAAGAGACAAAGGAACCTAGTAGGAAATGGAGTGAGGACGCGATCTGAACAGTGTCGGAACCGTGACAGAGCAGAATGTAACGAAGTACAGTCTAATTGAATATGTGGCTCGCAAGGTTGTGCTATCCTCATGGGAAAACATTTAATAAGCATTACCTGAGCACTGTTGTAGGAATACAACGTTGTGGACTCTAGCAATGTAAATGCCTTGTGACTGACCACATCATTAATGTGTGCAAAAGATGATAATATACACAATGCTCATACAGATGTAACATGTATAGAGTACAACAAATGTCTACACTTTTACTGCATAGTTCTTTGCCTCCTGCTGCACAGTAGTAAAACGTTATTAATCTCAGCTTCCTGTGTTATTGACTGTCATTTTGAAAATATGAATGAGTGTTACAGTTTGATTTAAACAACTTAATTGACAGATGTGTACGTTCTAGCATGGGAATAGGTCAAGCCAACCATCACAATGTCCATGTGTACCACATACAAACAGCCAGTAACACGCAGTAGTAGTGCATGAAGGCATACACGACTGTGGGAATAGTACAGGACATATGGCAGGTGCCAAGTGCAGATGCATGACACAAACCCCAGGATGGGTGTCCCTGCAAAGAGGAACATGTGCCAACCACAACTCCCACAGATGTACCGGCAATAAAAACACACAGAAACACTACTGTCCAACACACGACTGCAACGGAGCCTGGTCTAACACCAACATGAAGCATGCACAAACAGGGACTTGTGTAATGTTTGCCTTAACAACAAAGCCCCATAGGCCAAAGAAGAATAGAATGGACATATGCATGTAATGTTGTGAAGGATGTGTGGTAGTCCTCAGTATCACAGTGTTAGGGACACAGATACACTGTCATCAACTGTGACGTATGTGCACTGTACACAGCATACCTGCATGTAATACAGAGGACAATCATGTGCCACAGAAATATACACTGGAGAAAGAGTATAGGGATAGACAATTGTAAATGTGACAAACTATGAATATAGGTTCATATGACCATAGGTACAGGGTAGGCCATCGTCCCAGGTTCAGCCATAACACTACACCATAGTTAGGATGACTTTGCCAACCTTCTGTGCTTCAGATAAAATACTCATGATTTTGCTGTACCTCCGTCAAGCAGTGATAATGATGTAATCCCTGGCATATACCTGCAATTCTCCATCCAATGGACAACATACCCTCGAACAAGGCTAGGAAGGATCTCTGTCTCACATGTACTGTGATGTAGATCCACAGCATTATGAGTGTCTGGGTGATATATGTGTCACTCAAACACATCCCATTAATGACCGTGACAAGGTAAATGTCACCTGCCCTAGTGGTTCTGGGGATGCAGATACAGTAGGTGAAGCATACACATTACATATGGGTTGACATGGCCTCGTATGTCAGGCACAGGTCAACACTAAACAGCAGGTATGTGGCGTAATGTGGCAGGGGTCCTACAAGTGGGGCAGCATTACACAAAATGATGTCATCCTGCATCTGTACAACAATTAACCTATGAGGGCTTCCCAGCTGCTGTAGGTGTATGGTCAGATACAGTCTGAATGGGGCAATGTAGTAAATCATAGGTGTAACACGTAATGGGTACAAGGAGACAATGACCTAGCCTGATGTAGATGTGAATCCCTGCACAAACAGGTGGGCAATGTAGAAGTCCCACACAACCACGATAGCAGCGTGTGTGTTGAATGAATGGTGACCGACAAACTCTGTCCCCTGATCCCTGGTAATCACCCCTGTGCTGAGTGGACAGCCACCTGTATGCTGGACAGGGGTGACCTAGTAGTTCTCCACAGGTATGATGTTGCATTACTTAGCATTTAGCTGTGGGACATGTCCCTGACAGCAGATATGCATATCTGGGAGGCCCCTTGAAGGATATCTGTGTCAGATGTCCGTCCCACTATGGCACCTGTTTTGCAGTCATCTACAAACAATGTTGCCCACAAAACCCCTGTGTGTGCCTGTACCGTGGAAATGTAGATGTATGACAGGAGTGGACCCACGGAAGGGCCCCATGGGACACCACTTGCGACAGGCAGTAGGTCTGACATGCTGCCAGCAACTATGACTGTGTGGGTTGTGTCGCATAGACAGTTTCCAACACATTCTGTGATGTACGTGTCCACATCCCAGCCAATGGGTTTATCAACGATACTTGAGGGGGGTAATGTGATGAAGGCCTTTGCCAGGTCGAGGTAGGCTGTATGGACTGCAACACCCCCATCAATGGCCTCGGTGACTGTCCCGAAAATTTCACCCATGCTTTAAAGGCATGAACCGCCCCTGAACAAGACAAACCGTGTTGGATGCAAAGTATGTATGTCCCCTATGCAGTCATATATGAGCCGCAGTATGATCCCTCCCCATGTCTTTGCAGATAGGTCTCCTCATGGTAATGGGACAGTAATAACCAGGCTCAGTGGAGGCATTGGCCCTGTGACGTGGGACTACAGTTGCCATGCGACACAACCTGGGTACCTTACCTGAGGTGAGGCTACAAAGAAATAGCTGTCCTAACTGTGGGTCTAATACCTCAATGAGATAGTGGAGTACACAGTGGGGTCACCAGCTGGTCTCATGGATGCTATGTCCACTACCCTGGAGAGAGCATGTCCCACCTGTGTGTCACAGAACATTTGTTGACCACAAACCGCTGGTACAGACATCTCCTCATGTGTGGGGGAGGGTGTGGAGATGTCCATACTGGACTTGTCAGCCTGTTTGTTGGCAATGTGTGTATGTTGAGTAAACTCCACCTCTTTGTGAACCCAGTCAGAGCATATGTGGGAGTGACCTCCCAGGTGTTGAGCATAGCAACTGATGGTGGTATGATTGTCAGCCAGGTCCATGTAGGTATATCTGTGGAATGTGCCCTGGACCATGGCACGACAGTGTGTAACTCTACACATATGATGACCAAGGGTGTCATACCTCACAAGGTGTCTGCTCCACCTTGTAGTAGCCACCTCCTCGTGTTGTACATCCTGTGTATGGCTGGGGTACACCACACTGGATGCTTGGCATTGGTACAATGAACCACAGTTGGTTAAGTGAATGCCAGGTTCATGCAGTCCTGTAGGTACTGGTAGATGGCAAATGTGATTGATGCAGTGGCTGCAGTACTGTCGACCACTGGCTCAGGGTCCTTAAAGGAGACCACAGTAGTGTGCAGAATTGTGTAGTCTGCCTCTGAGCAAGCAATGTGTATGGTAACTGGCAACACTTCGCAGCAACGGATGCCAATAGCAGAAGCCAATGTCCAAATAACATAGATTAACTTCTGCATGATAATATGTCTTATCATACATGTATTGACACGTGTGTGCTAATTACAATTGCAAATGGCGGTAAGACTGGCCTAAAGTTCCCGTGATGTACACAGTCTGGAGGTGTTGTTCCGATAATAAAGTGGCAATACCACCCAATCGTGACCGCTGGGTATGAAAGTGGTTGCTAACCTGCAACATTGGATGTACACCATTGGGTTCTGGTGTCGGAAGACATGGTTCCTGTAGCACTACACAGTATGGGTAGACAAGCAGACATCCGCGATTGCTGAACACACAGCATCAGTGAAACCCACTGCTCACAAGGACACAGTCCGACAAGCTCTACACTTTACATATGCACAGTGGTGTCCATTGTAGGACCCAAAAATTGTCTAAAGACAGGAATGCTGCCTTATTTCAACACCTAACTGAACTCATTGTCGTCACAGGTACACATATGCACCGTAAGCGTGTTTAATGTTGCTGATAGCTGTCCATGTAATGCAGCACAGATGCACAGAAATACCCAGGGTACCGGGTCCATAGAACTGCGTCCACATCACAGTCCCGCACACATGACGGATGTGTAATGGGTACTGTCAATTGTTGCAGTCAAGGGATTCTGGGTATGTAGACTCTGGGCTCGGTGTTGTTTCGCAGGCAATCCTTTGTCCGCCCGTGGGAGGGATGTGTGCGTAGCACCTGCCTTACTCTCCGCTAATAATGCAAACCATCCACGGAGAATGCTAAATGCAGGGGTGGAATGTGTACAGCCCGGTACTAGTGTCCAGTAGGCAATTCTCATGGATGGACACCCGTATGGCCAAGATGGCACCCACAACTGGAAAGCGGCGTAAATTACATAGCGGCGGTAAGGCATAACAGAGGAAATACACATAGGGACTACAGTTGACATTCCACATACAAAGCGGACCGTCGTGCCAACACCGGCGTACACAGCACTCAATCTGCCAGCAACAGAATGAGGAGCACCCGCTACCGTACAGCGGAACAGATGTGCGACCTGTGGAACACATACTAATGGCACACACACAACGTCAAGTAGGGTATGTAAACTATGGCATTCCCACCTATGAAGACAACATGGTTAAATGAAAACATAGGTAATCAACATGTTCCGGTGGTGTTATATTGGAAATACGGTGACGGATATGTCCCATTGGGATGTCTGAGGTTTATATGAAGCAGTTGCTAACCAGCATCTTTGGATGTATGTCATTTGTTCACAGTACTAAATCACCTGGTTATGTAGCACCATGTAGACTGGGTAATTGGGGAACATACACCAGCAGTGAAAAGCACTGGGCAGGTGGACACAGTCCAGCAACATCTAACTTGACATATGCACATCGGTGTCCATTGTAGGACCCAAAAATTCCATTCATGGAATGCCTGCTAGCTTCCTGCATTACTCACGTGATCTCATTGTCGTCACCACGTCACAGGTACACATATGCACCGCAAGCGTGTTCAATGGTGATGATAGCTGTCCATGAAATGCAGCACACATGCACAGAAATACCCAGGGTGCCGGGTCCATAGAACTGCGTCCACATCACAGTCCCGCACACATGAAGGATGTGTAATGGGTACTGTCGACTGTTGCAATCAAGGGAGTCTGGGTATGTAGAATCTCGCCTCCGTGTTGTATCGCAGGCCATCCTTTGTCCGCCCGTGGGAGGATGTGTGCGTAGCACCTGCCTTACTCTCCGCTAATAATGCAAACCATCTACGGAGATTGCAAAATGCAGGTGTGAAATGTGTACAGCCGTATACCAGTGTCCAGTAGGCAATTCACATGGATGGACAAGCGTATGACTAAGATGGCACCCATAACTGCTAACCGGTGGAATTACACTGCCGTAGTAAGGCATTACACAAGTAATACACATAGGGACTACACTTGACATTCCCCATACAACAAACACAGACAACCAGCCGATGAAGTCCAAAGCAAAGCCGAGGTACTGTAGACACCGTCAGTGACCACTCAGAGCACACCAGTAATTAAATGCAGTCACCATAGTTTACTGAAGCTCTTTTCGTCTGCTTCATAAGCAGACTTATTCAGAATACATACAATGCAGTCCAACCTACTACATGTAAAACCCTTAATTGGTCAGTAAATTAGATGTGCTAGGTATTACTTACATGCCTTAAAGGCAAACAAGCAAACAAACTTTACTTGGGTTACAGATTCCACACAGTGAGGACATCAGACATTGCTTCGAAAGGTACATTCTTCATAGAGAAATAGAAATATATGTATATATATGAAAGATGAACCAACATAATGTTTTCCAAATGTCTGACTGTGTAAGCTACATATATATGTTCTACGGACTGTGCCAATATATTAAAAGAACTGCAGACACCTAGTAATATAAATGAACCATAATATACACAGATAAACCGTATGATTATGACTAATGTAAAATAGACCAGCGAAATGTAAAGATTCACAATGTGGTAATGTAAATATTCATTTAGAAGGTTACTTAAATAAATCAATTCAGACATCCATGTCAAAATACTAACAGAAGGCCAGCGAGGTGCCTGCCCTCACATGTACTGGGATGTTGTTCCACAGCATAGTGAGTGTCTGGGTGATGAATCTGTCCCACCAACACGTTCTATTAATGACAGTGTCAAGGTGTCGTCACCTGCCCTTGTGGTTCTGAGGGATCTAACTTCTTTAGGTGAAGCATACTCATCAGATCTGGGTTCGACATGGCCTTGTATGCCAGGCACAGGTCACCTCTGTGCAAGTGGTATGCAACTGTATACATCTGTAATTCTTTCAGTTGGTCAGTATAACACATATTCCTGAGACCCTGCATCTGTTTGTCGATGAACTGTTGGTGCCTTTCCAGCTGCTGCAGGTGTCGGGTCACATACATTCTGAGCGGGCATTGTACCCAATCATAGGTCTAATGAGTGATGAGTACAAGGGACAATGACCTCCCTGATCTAGATGTGAATCCCTTCATGATGATGTGGGCAATGTGGAAGGTCTACCTAACTACGTTAGCTTAGCGTGTGTGTCTAACGAGCGGTTAACAACAACCCGGGTCCCCAGATCCCTGGTAACTCCCTCTGTGCTCAGTGGATTGCCACCTATATGATAGCTAGGGGTAACCTTGTTCTTCCCGAAGGGTATGACTATGCATTTCCTGGCATGTAGCTGTAGGCCATGTCTCGGGCACCACTTCTCCACATCTGTGAGGCACTCCTGAAGGATATCTGTGTCAGATGTGTGTCTGACTATGGCACCCAGTTTGCAGTCATCTGCAAACATTGTCACCATAACCCCCTGTGTTTGCTTGTACTTTGGAAACGTAGATGCTGAAAAATAGTGGACCCAGGACTGGGCCCCATGGGACACCGCTTGTGACTGGCTGTGAGTATGACATGGCGCCAGCAACTATGACCATGTGTGTTCTGTGACTTAGCCAGTTTGCAACCCATATGGCGATGTATGGATATCGTTCAAGATGGCGGGTTTATCACTGATACCGAGGGGGTATTGTGTCGAAGGCCTTTGCCAGGTTGAGGTAGGCTGTATGGACTGCTTTACCCTCATCAATGGCCTTGGTGACTGATCCTACAAAGTCAAACACGTGTAAAGGCATGATCTGACTTTGACCAAGCTAAACTGGGTTGTATCCAAAGTATACGAGTCCCCTATGTCTTTATCTATGAGTTCCATTATGATCCCTCTCCATGGCTTTGCAGATAAGGCTTGTCAAGCTAATGGGATGGTAATAACCAGGGTCAGTGGAGGCACCATCTATGTGAAGTGTGACTACAGTCGCCTTGTGCTACTACTCGGATACGTATCCTGAGGTGAGGCTAAGATTAAACAGCTGTCCTAAGTGTGGGTTTAATTCCCCATAGAGTTCATGGAGTACACAGCTGGGACACCATCTGGTCCCATGGATGCTGTGTTGACTGCCTTGGAGACAGCATTTCCCACCTGTGTGTTACAGATGTTCCAGGATCTACAAGTCTCAGGTATAGATAACTCTCCATGTGGGGGAGGCAAATGTTAGCACTGAACATGTCAGCCAGTATGCTGGCAATGTGTGTAGGTTCAGTCATCTTCACATCATTGCGAACCCGGTTTGAGCATATCTGGGAGTGTCCTCCCAGGTGTCCAACATAGCTAAAGAAGGACTTATGAATGTCTGTTGAGTCCTTGTTAATTTCTCTGTTGAATTTCCCTGGATGATTTCATGACAGCTTGAAGTTCTTCTGATATTATGAGCAAGGGTGTGTTACCTTTCAAGTACTTCGCTTTAACTTGTACTATCTACCTCCTGTCGTTGTAGAGCTAGTTCATGGCTGGGGTCCACCAGACTGCATGCTTGTCTGTGGTACAAAGAGTCTCAGTTTTGTATGGGATTGCCTGATCCATGCAGTCCTGTAGGTGCTGGTGGAAGGCATATGTACGTGATTCAGCGGTTTGAGTGATGTTCACCACTGGCTCAGGGGCCTTAAAGGAGACCACAGTAGTGTTCAGAAGTGTGAAATCGGCTTTTGAGAAAGAATATGTATGGTAACCGGCACCACTGTACACATGGAACATCATGGCAATACACCACGGCTGGATGTGGGTAATGCTGGACATACCCACGGCAGACGTGGCGTTCGAGTCCGATGCCGAGGGACCACACACATAGCCGGCCTCAGGCATAGGCCAAGTAGGCAGCCGTCTAGGCGTTGCTCTACTCGGGGCACCTTTCCAGACTTTGTTTGGTGTAGGTAGACCAGGAGGGGAGTAGCGGGTGATGTTGCGGTGGCACCTTCTAGCTAGGGCACCACTTAACCTAAGGCCACTCTTCCCGTGGGTAATACAGCAGTACCCACACCCAGACGCGGGTCATTGCTAGTATGGCATATCATCTATGGCAAGAAACCATATATTCCCAGACATAATGGCACAGCATAATGCCTGTCCGCGCCCAAAGCGCAGACATCGTCACCCGCGGCGGTGGGGACGTACTGCGCGAGATGTCCGTTACCAATGTCGACATTGTCTCGCTTTGTGAAACAAACTCCACATAGCGATTCAATACTAAACAGCGACGGAGAACCCGATGTCCCGTGGCTGAGCTGTTCAACCTGTTCCGCCATGTTAAATGTGTGTAGCACAGCGGAACCGGCCCAAACCAAACAGCGGACATGTCTGTGGCTCAGTGAAAGCCGTCACGCAATGGTAAACCCATGTAATATTGCGACACAGGTCATACATACCGAGGGTTAGTAATGGAAATAGGTCCGTTCGACCAGACCGTGTGCAATTAGTATAACAAGATCTACAGCGGGTACACCGCCAATCGGCGCTACGGTTATGAATAATTGGGGGTGACATGGTACCATAGACACGGACAAAGCGTGCCCATGTGACTCATCTAACATTCATTACACGGTCAGGGCAGTTCCGTACACTGGGCGGACAAGACCAAACCCAAAGCACCACAGCAACACCCTGACAATCAAAGGCCTGTATGCGTGGGGATATAAGCACCTGTCATCTGAACATCCCTGCGGTCACGACATATGCATCCTGGGCCATGGCGAGGGAATAAGGAATGTTTAACATGCAGTACCGCACCTTTCCCAGCAGGAGAATGGATGCCTGTGGCGTGCGTGACTGCGGGGGATATGTAAATGTACTTAAGTACCATGGGTATGCATATTAATGACACCGAACAGCTAGCGTGTAGTGGTCACAGTAACTGGCAAGCGTGAATGCAGTCACGTTTGAATTACGACTATGGAACATATAGATGTGAGCGTGTATGCGTAATCGTCCATGCTGCAAAGACTGTTACATGTATAAAGTTGTAAGTGCGTTCTGCACCGTCCGTCAACGGATCAGACATATGTTACGGAATAGTCACAACTAACACATAACACGTAACCACACAGACCCAGTAAACATTTATAAACAGAATACGGATATGCATGTGCGCCTGCGCGTAACCCACAATTAGAAATGCGAGTGCGTGTCGTGTGTGATCCACTGGAAGCAGGGAAGGTTAAGGATGTGTCCTCCACTCATTTACATTCATAATTGTACAATATATGCTTAAATAGTACTTACTGATTCCATGCTTTGGAATCGTAATGCTACAATTATACACATTGATATAAAATATCCTGATCAACACACTACATTCTAAGGTTTACTCACAACAATTATCAACTATGTTTCAAGATACTGATTGTATTGACCGATATTGTATTTATATTAACACATTGTTGTCGTATTATTGTTTCCATGAAGTAATGTATGCAACACTGATTTGTATATGTCACGTCATAATCAAGACTTGTAGCACTGTCCACTTAACTATGAGCAGGTTTATTGATTATTTGACTTTAAACTGACTCTGAAGGAAGTGTATAAGGGACAACTATGTAATGCATTTCGTGCTCCGCCGATGCCCCATGTTAGTAGGTGAAAGTGCTCCGTACCGTTTGACTGTGGAGTCTATCGGTTTTGTCATTGTCTGTTTTGGCCGATATATGTTCAATAATGTCGTTTATGAAGATGGGCAGGACGCTTAAGGTTTGCTATATTTCCGCTTACTGGCACGTGGATATAGATAGGCCAAGTAATACATAATATGGGTAGTCAAGCAGACATCCACGATTGGGGAACATACAGCGGCAGTCAATACCACTGGCCAGATGGTGACAGTCCAACACGTTCTACACTTTACATATGCACATCGGTGTCCATTGTAGGACTCCAAAATATACGTTTACACCTTCACACGTCGGGATCGTCCAATCAGAGTACCAGCCGTGACTACGGCACAGCTAGACATATGCACCACCAGCGTGTTTAAGGTTGATGATACCTGTCCATGAAATGCAGGACATATGAACAGAAGTCCCCAGATTGTCGTGTCCATAGAAGTCGTCCACATCCCAGTCCCGCACACATGAAGGATGTGTAATGCGTACCGTGGGGGTTTGCAGCCATGGGATCCTGGGTATGCAAAATGGGGCTCGGTGTTGTTTGGCAGATAATCCGTTGTCCCGCCCCGTGGGAGGGCTGTGGGTATAACACGTGCCTTACTGCCCACTAAGGATGCAAAGTATCCACTGGGTAATGCTAAAAGCAGGTGTAAAATGTGTTCAGCCCTACATCAGTGTCAGTAGGCAATTCCATGGATGGACAAATTATGCGACCAAGATGGCACCTATAACTGGACACCTGGTGGAATTACACAGCTGCGGTAAGGCATAACACAGGAAATACATTAGGGACTACAGTAGACACTCCCCATACAAAGTCAGACCGCCCGTCTGAATACCGGCGTACACAGCACTCGATCTGCCAGCAACAACATGAGGATCATTCGCTTCCATACTGCGGAACAAATGTGAGACCTGTGGAACACATACTGATGGCATACTAACAACCTCAACTACGAAGGTCATACGATGTTTCAACACTAGCGTTCCGCATAACGAACATGCTTCAATGAATAAATAGGGTATGCATGTTCTGTCTGTTTTATATTGACATTACAGTGGCGTATATGTCCTACTGGGCCTTCTGAGGATTACTTAAAGCACCTGGCAACCTGCAGCATTACATCAATACCATTTGGGTTAATCGTAGTAGAACATGGGTTTCGTAGCACAACATAATATGTGTAGTCAAACAGACATCCGCGAGTGGGGAACATACAGCAGCGGTCACAACCACTGGCCAGATGGACACAGCCCAACATTTTCTACATTTTACATATGCACATTTGTGTCCATTGTAGGACCCAAAATTTCTCCTTTTACAGCGCCAACTGGGTGCAAGCGGAAGACCAAGATGAACTACAGCCGTGACTACGGCACAGCTACATATATGCACCGCCAGTGTGTTCAAGGTTGATGACAACTGTCCATGAAATGCGGGACATATGCACAGAAATCCACAGATTGTCGAGTCCACAGATGTGTGTCCACATCCCATTCCAGCACACATGGAGGATTTGCTATGGGTACTGTCGAGGGTTGCAGCCATGGGATCGTGGGTATGCAGAAATGGGTGTTGGAGATGATTGGCAGATGATCCATTGTCCGACCCCGTGGGAAGGATGTGGGTACAGAACATGCCTTACCACCCACCAATACTGACAATCATCCACGGAGAATGCTACATGCAGCTGTGAAATGGGTACAGCCCTACACCAGTGTCAGTAGGCATTTCCCAAGGATGGACAAGCGTCACGGACAAGATGGCACCCATAATAGCAAGCCTGGTGCAATCACACAGCCGTAGTAAGGCATAACACAGGAAATACAGATGGAAACAACAGTAGACACACCCGTAGACATCCATCCGGCCGTGCGAATCCTGGCGTACACAGCAGCCAAGGTGCTAGCAAGTATGTGGGGATCACCCGCTTCCACTCGGCGGAACATACGGGCGACCTGTGGAACACATATTAATGGCACACCAACAACGTCAACTAGGAAGGTCATACTATGGTTAAAATATGGCGTTCCCACACATAAATAACATACTGTCATGAATAAATAGGTTCTACATGTACCGGCTGTGTTATAATGACAATACAGTGGCGGATAGTTCACAATGGTACCTCTGAGGATTACTTAAAGCAGTTGCCAACCTGCAGTACTACAGTAACACCATATGGGTAAATTGTGGAAGGACACGGGTTCCGTAGCACTACATAATATGGGTAGGCAGACAGACATCCGGGACTGGGGAACATCACGGGCAGTCAAACCCACTGGCCGAATGGACGCAGTCCAACATGTTCTACACTTTACATATGCACATCGGTGTCCATTGCAGGACCCAAAATTACCCCTTAAGTAAGTGTGGGCAGCATAGTGTGAACTGGAAGAGGTGACAGCCGTGACTACGGCACAGGTAGATATATGCACCACAAAGCGTCTTCAAGGGTGATGACAACCGTCCATGAAATGCAGGACATATGAATAGGACTCCCCAGGCTGCTGCGTCCATACACGTGCGTTCACATCCCATTTCCGCACACATGAAGGGTGTGCAAGGGGTACTGTCGGGGTTGCAGACATGGGATCGTGGGTATGCAAAAATGGGTGTCGGTGTGGATTGGCAGATGATTCGTTGTCCGCCCGTGTGCGGGGCGTGGCCATGGCATATCGTTACTCCGCAATAATAATGCCGATCATCCACGGAAATGGAGAATGCAGCTGTGAAATGTTTACAGCCCGATACTAGTGTCCAGTAGGCAGTTCCCATGGATGGACAAGCGTGCGGCCAAGATGGCACCCATAGCTGCAAACCTGGGGAATCCACAGCTGTTGCAAGGCATAACCCAGGAAATACAGATAGGGACTACAGTAGACACTCCCCATTCAAAGCCAGAACGCTGGGCAGATACCGGCGTACACAGCACTCAATCTGCCAGCACATCAATGGGGATCCTGCGCTTCCATACAGTGGAACAGATGGGTCACCTGTGTAAACATACCAATGGCACAATCTCAGCGTCTGCTGGGAATGACATACGATGGTCAAACTATGGCGTTGCCACCAATGAAAGACATCCTTCGGTGAATTAATAGGATTGATGTCAATAGACCATGGCAAACACCCAATGAACAGGAAAGACTTGCTGGCACCCTATGGCCACAAACCATGTCACACATAGGTAGATGGAACAGTCAACTTAAACATTTCGTCCGACCGTCGCATATGGTATCCAAAGGTACTTCATAGACATGTATGCGCTATCACCCGTTGGACCCGTGAGACTTACACATAACATGGAAGTATCCAGGCTTTAAATGTCCACCCTTACACTTCCATTTGTCACTTTCTATGCGAACAATGAACATGTAGCCACAGCATAGAAAGCACAGACGCACTGCTAACGAAACACACACATGTCAACATCACAGAAAGCATACTATGAACACCGTATTACATGATATTGTACTATGAAACACAAACAAACCAGCAACCTGCAGCAAGAATAGTCCCCGTAGTTCGACACAACACAAGTCTTCGTAACATTTAAACAGTTTATTAAAACATGCAACGTTTTCGTTGTTTCCACAACGTCTGCAGAAAAAAGCAAAGTCTAAGAATGTTCACAATCAACAATGTGAGTCTTAACAAGATTTTAAATATCACACTGTTGATTTTGCTTTTTCAGAAGAAGTTGCGAAAGCAATGGAAACACACACACAGATGGAAGGGATGGGAGATGAACCTACGCCTATCTACATGAACTCACTACAGTATGAAGCATTTACAGAGCAGCTACGAGTTTACTGAAGAGCGCTGTCAGAGGCATACTTGTAGGCTGGTGACGTCACCCGCAAGACAATAGTTGGCAATAGCCAAGGTATGTGTTGCGGAGAGTCTAAAAGCATGTTCATTCGCAGAGGCAGCTGGGAACACACACACACACACACACACACACGGAAGGGACGGAGGCGAACCTCGCCTATCTACATGAACTTACTACAGTATGAAGCATTTACAGAGCAGCTACCGAGTTTACTGAAGTGGCTGTCAGAGGCATACTTGTAGGCTGGTGACGTCACCCGCAAGACAATAGTTGGCAATAGCCAAGGTATGTGTTGCGGAGAGTCTAAAAGCATGTTCATTCGCAGAGGCAGCTGGGAACACACACACACACACACACACACACACACACGGAAGGGACAGGAGGCGAACCTCGCCTATCTACATGAACTTACTACAGTATGAAGCATTTACAGAGCAGCTACCGAGTTTACTGAAGTGGCTGTCAGAGGCATACTTGTAGGCTGGTGGCGTCACCCATAAGACAATAGTTGGCAATAGCCAAGGTATGTGTTGCGGAGAGTCTAAAAGCATGTTCATTCGCAGAGGCAGCTGGGAACACACACACACACACACACACCACGGAAGGGGCGGAGGCGAACCTCGCCTATCTACATGAACTTACTACAGTATGAAGCATTTACAGAGCAGCTACGAGTTTACTGAAGTGGCGCTGTCAGAGGCATACTTGTAGGCTGGTGGCGTCACCCGCCAAGACAATAGTTGGCAATAGCCAAGGTATGTGTTGCGGAGCGTCTAAAAGCATGTTCATGCGCAGAGGCAGCTGGGAACACACACACACACACACACACACACACACACACACGGGAGGGCCGGGAGTCGAACCTACGCCTATCTACATGAACTCACTACAGTATGAAGCATTTACAGAGCAGCTACGAGTTTACTGAAGTGGCGCTGTCAGAGGCATACTTGTAGGCTGGTGGCGTCACCCGCCAAGACAATAGTTGGCAATAGCCAAGGTATGTGTTGCGGAGAGTCTAAAAGCATGTTCATTCGCAGAGGCAGCTGGGAACACACACACACACACACACACCACGGAAGGGGCGGGAGGCGAACCTCGCCTATCTACATGACCTTACTACAGTATGAAGCATTTACAGAGCAGCTACCGAGTTTACTGAAGTGGCTGTCAGAGGCATACTTGTAGGCTGGTGGCGTCACCCATAAAACAATAGTTGGCAATAGCCAAGGTATGTGTTGCGGGCGTCTTAAAGCATGTTCATTCGCAGAGGCAGCTGGAAACACACACACACACACACACACACGGAAGGGGCGGAGGCGAACTTACGCCTATCTACATGAACTCACTACAGTATGAAGCATTTACAGAGCAGCTACGAGTTTACTGAACAGGCGCTGTCGGAGGCATACTTGTAGGCTGGTGACATCACCCGCAAGACAATAGTTGGCAATAGCCAAGGTATGTGTTGCGGGCGTCTAAAAGCATGTTCATTCGCAGAGGCAGCTGGAAACACACACACACACGGAAGGGGCGGAGGCGAACCTCGCCTATCTACATGAACTTACTACAGTATGAAGCATTTACAGAGCAGCTACCGTGTTTACTGATGTGAGCGCTGTCAGAGGCATACTTGTAGGCTGGTGGCGTCACCCGCAAGACAATAGTTGGCAATAGCCAAGATTTGTGTTGCGGGCGCCTAAAAGCATGTTCATTCGCAGAGGCAGCTGGAAACACACACACACACACACACACACACACACACACACACACACACACACACGGAAGGGGCGGAGGCGAACCTCGCCTATCTACATGAACACACTACAGTGCGAAGCATTTACAGAGCAGCTACCGAGTTTACTGAGCAGGCGCTGTCAGGAGGCATACCCTACGTGGGTGGTATCATTTGCAGAGGCAATGCGCCCGATCGGGAGTTAGGTCAGAGTCGCGCAGTCACGCAGCCTGTTACCATCCCAAGGTCGCCCGTACAGTAACTGCGTTAGTGCTGCAGTCGGGAATACCAAGTAACTACTGATCAGTACATCACTGCCTACTGGGCATGCTCAGACACTTAGACTCGGCACAGAGCAGACATGCATACACATGGTGCGACGGCATGGGTGGCGTAATGTGGACCGTCGTGTGTGTCCAGCCACACAACAGAAACCTGGCCATGCCACAGACGTGGCCGTTGCGAAGGGATACAGGCATGCACCGGGGTATAACTGCAGTCGGCGCGGTTTGCACTGTGCTGTGTGTCTATCTACACAGCTGCCTACTGGGCATGCTCAGACACTTAGAGTCGGCACAGAGCAGACATGCATACACATGGTGCGCCGGCATGGGTGGCGGAATGTGGACCGTCGTGTGTGTCCAGCCACACAACAGCAACCCGGCCATGCCACAGACATGGCGTTGCATCGAGGAATATCTAGGTGCAATTAACCATGTGTAGGACTGGCCTACAGTTTGTTGCATGCTACAGACAACCCTCCCAAACACAGGCTACCTGCACAGATGTCCTGAGGACACTGGTGAGTGGGCATGCTCTCACAACAGCACCGTATTGGGTGACATGAACCACCCATACATAGACTGGGAACATCAGCCATGGCACAACACACTCGCCACGGTCACAGGTGTTCTCACACCTGGCCACTGTTAAACAGCCATGCACCAGACATCCTAGGGGGATGTCTGACAGTTCTGCCCATCACACATGGTGAGGATATGCCCCACACAGGATGTACAGCCCTCAATGGTGATGCCAGACCGTATAGTGGATCCACTGGTCATCCACATCCTGTAACCAACACCGGCATGGGGACCTAAGTGATGACCTCTCCACAACAAACCACACACATCATACGACCGGTGTGGTACCCTACAAGTCCTCCATGCCAGTGTTGAACCCAGGCCAGACCGGCAACCGCCTAGCGAATGCATTCTCTGAGCACCCACATGCATGTCTGCAACAGGCAAACATGATAACATCAGGACCTTGTCCACCACAGGTAGGCACATGGTGTGGTGGACCCCAGCCACTGACTAGCTGTACATCAACAGTTGGAGCTAATACATGACAGAGCAATGTCAATACCAGGAAACCATCTCCCATTCATACCGGCGTCACCATACGGCCACACATACAATCATCCACGGCCGCTTGTGGGAGTGGTACTGCAGAGGGCACATGAGACAACCATAGGGCCTTCCTTAACTGTGGTAAGGACATGGTTGGGGCCACACTGACTTGGCTGGAAATGGTCCAGAATGGTACAACGGTCACTGCACCCACAGACATTGTCTGCAAACCAGCGGACATCTTCCATGCATACATCCCACCCCAAGAGGGACATATCCATCCACCAGAGTGTAGCCTCCCAAACATCTCATATGGCCTGGGTGATCCCATATCTGTATGGCGGTTGACACAGCACCACTGGGCACCGATGGTGTCCCTGGCTGTGTGCTACCCATCCTCATTGAGGGCCTCGGCCCACACATGCGACCACTGTGTCATGTTAGCCTTACTATGGGCTATGTCCCCAATGGGCGTCATATGGCATCTGTGGTCCCACTATGCCAGGGTAGTGCTCTTATGGACTGTAGACAGCCACACCCTATCCGCTTGACAAGCCTTGTCTGCAAAGCTGTGGGGAGGTCCATACAGGTGCCCATGGATACAGACAGCGGTGTACAGCCAATGCGGAACATACCCACAACAACATAGTCAAGGGCGGATCCTGCCTCCCGAACCTGCTTTCGTCCTGTCTGGAGTGGTCACCAAGGCCATTGATGGGGATCGTGGGTTTGCACACAGTACCATGACCTGGTGGGGCGTTCAGAGCACACTACACATGGGACTCATGGAAAGGCTCGCCAGCATACATGTGTGGACATATGTCACCCGATGCTTCTCAGAAAGGTTGGAGGTCACACCACACAGGGTTGGTGTTCCTGGTGCCTTGTCACACTCATATCTGGTCTCCAGTGGAGGCCCACAGGGCTCAGTCCTGGGCCCCCTGCCATATGGCATTCGACCTTCCAATGTGCATGCAATCATAGGGGATTGTGGCAGACAAGGTATGCAGATGACTACGCACCGGCCACCATACCCAACACCCCATGTGACACGGACATCCACCTAGGGCGTCATAGACATGGATAACTGGTGCCAGAGCCATGGCCTGCTACTACATGCCAGAGAAGGTGCAGACCTACCCAGTGTGAAGGACATGTTCGGCCCAATGTCACATGTAGGTGGTAAGCCATTCCAGATGGTGGACATGTTCATGGAAATGGCTACGACACCTGTCGTTAACATCTGTCAACACACACAATGGCAATGTGGGTGTGAAGACATTCCACTGTGGCCTCCTGGTCTGGAAGGAATCGCATCGACATCAGGGGTGTTCATTGTACCCCTGTACACATCACACACCAGAGCAATGACTGCGTACATTGGCACATCTGGCCTGTAGCTAACCTGACGCCTGCAGCACTTTCGGAAGGGCCGCAAAGCGTTACGCAAGGCGGGGATGGCGGTGCTAGGACATGTGTCACAAGCTGCACGACCAAGGGGACTCCGGCTGTAAACCTTCACAGCACATCTGCTCTGTGGTGATCTGTGCCTGGCATACTGCGGCCATGTCTGACCTGGGTGACATGGGCATATTCCACTTCCTAGGCTCCAGGCAAACACGGGCACAGAAGCGACTGTCACACACATCACCACAAAGATGAGTGTGGCATGCTGGGGGAACAGGGTCCATGGCGGAGACCCCTACAACACGTAGAGGAGTGCCAGCCCATGTGAAGGAAAGGCACTGATTGCCTTCGTCCAGGAGTAATAATGAGGTGTGGATGTGTGGATATAGTTATGCACCAGGCATCATCTGTGTGTCAGTGCTGGACGAGGGACTGGGGACTGATGGATGTGGCATCCCCATCCTGAGGGGTGTTAGCAGCCACACACGGTCATGCTAGGTCCACACATGTCGTAGGGCACATACCCTGTTATGTACATGTTATCTGATGGTCCTATGTAGCGGTCCATGCCGAGTGCGGGTACCTGTGCTATGCTGATGTTGCCAGACATGCCTGTGGGTACCCCGACTACAGCGTGGGGAACTAATTACAGTGCTCCCAGTAGGCACATGCAAGTACACCATCATTGTCATACGGGTTAACTGAACCAACATGGTGCTACACATGTAACCACCACACATACTGTGTACACAGATCAATGAATGCTGCACCTGTCCTGCATGGTATGTCTGCTGCATGATGTCAGTGCACAACCCACATCACATACACACCTGTCACCAGCCATACACACACACCACAACATACACATCACGTACTATGCGGACACAGGTATCACATACACCTCTCACTATCTTGTCCACCCTGTGCATCAGAATATGTTTGCATAACCATGCACTGATGGTGTAGCTCACAGTTATGTGGCAGAGACTTCATCATATGCACAGGGTGATATGTGTGCCACAGGCATAGGCTGTACCAATGGATGACATCATGTGTGTGTGTAAGGGCCTGTGCATTGACTGGGCATGACTGTGTACATTGCATGTGGGTGTGGTGGAGCCCTACAGTCGTGTTTGCTGTGTGTGGGTTTGTGTGTACACAGTTCAGTAATCTGTGATGCCTACACCGGTATGCTTGGCAGCCCCAGACTGTACAGTGCAGCTGTTACGGCTCACTGTGTCCGCCTGCAGCGGCGTGACCGGGCCTGCCTGGGGTCGCCGGGCACGACCGGTGTAGGTACAGACAGTCCACTCTCCGATGTCACATGTCCGCTGGAAACGTGCCCACGCCGGGGCCGTCCAGGGCCACGTCCACGTGGCCTGCTCTGTCCTGGTGTGGTCGGTGTAGTAGCAGCTGCACTGCTGCTGCTACCAGCACTGGGTGGGTGGGCATGGGAGGTGGCACGCACACGCTGACCTGCACCAAGTGGTGTTGCTGGCCATGCCCACGTGCCCTATGCCTCACCCCTACCTGGTGTTCCTGCACGGACAGCCCACGCTCAAGGATGGCCATGCCTCGGTCGAGGATACCAGCCATCTCACCCAATCTCCTATCAGAACATCGGCAAGATGCTGTTGGGCATTCGCCAATGCCTGGATGTTGTCATTCAAGGAACGGATTGCAGACCTCTGCAGCCTCTGCCCTTCCTGGTTCTGCCGTTCGGCACGTGCCTGCGCCGCCATTACAGTCTGGAACATGGGTCTGGTTATACCAGCTGCTGCACCTGTACGGCAGGTGTATGTCTAGCGGTGCTCCCCTACGAGCAGCACCTGCCACATGCCTGCGTGGCACTGCACCAGTCATTACACTGGCAACATCGTGTGTACCCACACCTTCTGCAGCCACCACACATTCCTGCTCGATGCCAACAGGCGCTGACTGACCGTCATCTATGGGCAGCGGTGTTGGGGTATGTGTCGGCATCGAACCGTGTTCAGGGATGAAGGGGCGTAAGTGTGATGTTATCCAATGGCACAGTGTGTGCCTGTGGCGACCCTGCCTGTGCCTCATGCACATGGTCATCACCACTAGTATCTGTGGGGACACTAGCATCAGCTGGACCGCGGGAGGGAACTCACCTACAGCACCTGTCAATACAAAGGCATACCGTCAGTTACAATACACACACACACACACACACACACACACACACACACACACACACACACACAGACATCATGCATGTGATATTGCAGGTGGCATGCAGCATTCACACACCACAGACCAGTGAATGTAGACCAGACATTCCTAGTGGCAGTATGCACACTGCCCTGGTGGGAACAGTACAACAGGCAGGTGTCTTTTAGTAGGCATGCAGTACACACATTCATGGTAGTTTGCATGCATCACCGTGATACACCGTGTGGCCACAGGCGAGTTGACAGTACACATGTCTGCCGACACTATGTCATGTACACCGCAAACATGTGTGGTATCATGTGGACATGTGACGATGGTGTCCCACCGCATGCACCACATCACAATGGCTGTCATGGTGCAGTGTTATGTGTACAGTCTACAGATACAATGTATGGGTAACAGGGATGTCTGTGCAGGTGCGGTTGGTGTGAGCTGTGTACATAGCTGTACAGTGTGGAGTGCGGGCACTGTGCCACTGCACAGTAGCAGGACACAGTTATGTTTCTGTGTGATGCGTGACCTGGACGCATTACATTGCCATGTCTGTCAGTCAGTTAAGCCGCTCAGCAGCATTGACATGTTGAATATTGGAGGCAGCTGTAGTAGCTGTGGAGAGGCATTCCATGTCAGTGGTGTACTACATCGGATGTCCAGGGGCCACTACAGTGATGAGCCCACTATGTGTGTACAGGGTGCAGCGGTGACTACCCACTGTGGATGTACTGTGTGGCAACATGCCTGTAGGTATCGACCATGGCCTTGTCTGTCTGGGTCATTGACAATTGTGTGTGGTGGACATCGTGCACATGGCCCTGTGGTGGCCCATGTGACATACAACCATAGTAGTGTAAGGTGTCACATTCCCTACAGATATGCAGACAGTGTGGATGTCTGCTATGTCGTGCATAGGTCATGTCATGGTGTGACAATGTTGCAGCCAGACATCCACGTGCATGGGACATGGCATGTGCCATGTCACAGCGTGTGCACCGATGCAGGGGCATAGGTCACATTGGTAACACCTGTGCTCTGGCAAGATCACAGCTCACTATGTGGTACTGTGTGCATACTGCAGAGGCATACCGATGCATACTACACATGCAGCCATTGTGGAACACCTACACCATTGTATGCATAGCTGAATGCACGTGACACACCAATAGGCCGTGTGGTGTCATGCCACTCTCGCTAACGGTTGTATCTACTGTACATGGGTGGTGTGTGTGTCGGGTGGTGCAACCTGTATACCGTGACTGGGGCACACACAGGTGTGCATGTCATGCCTGGACACATGGGGAATATCAATACACCATATCATGCCTTTGACTAGCAACAGACTTACCTGCAACAGACCCTTGTGTTTGCGACCGCCAGGCGTACCTGTAAAGGGATGACACAAAGGTATACACATTATCCATTACTATCGCCACAGTCAGCAGTGTGCATGTCACATCATGCGTCTGTGAGTTAGCATGTGCTATGCACATGTCTGCTAACACAACATAGCATACTGTAGTATCGTCTTGTGTAACCATATACCTGGCATGTATGGCTATATTATGTGTTGTACTATGACACCCACCCCACGTCACTTATCATACAAACATGCAACCCTGACTTACCATGCAGCTCCAAGCTCATAGTTCGGGAGACACCCACCTCCACGATGGACACATGGGTTTCTGCGTGTTGTTCCGTGGGTGTCCCCAGACTGGCCAGGAGCTCCTCCGTGGCTGTGAGTGGGGGCTGGGTTGGTGGCCCACCACCTGTCCCACGTTGTTGTCTGGCGATTGCAGCGGCACGCTGTCTTGCATGCGGATCAGGTCTGTGCAGTGCCTGCGGATCTGCTGATAAGTGCGGTTGTATCCGCCCAGGCTGTTCACCCTCCTGCACATCTCCTCCCACATCTCCTGTCGTTCCTGTGCCTGCTGTGGCACATGACTAAATAACATGTTATGATTACTATGGAGGTATGGTATGATCACCTCCTCCTCCTGTCGACTGAATGCAGGAAGCGGGATCGTGGCATTATCTGTAAGACATAATGATGGTGGCAGGTCACATTTACACTGCTGTGCTGGCATACTGTTGGAGATACATTGCTATGACAAGTACGACATCTGCACAGTAATCTGTGAAAGGCATCGTGGCAGTGACACAGCCGATGTGTTGGCTTCACACCATTGAGCAGTGTGTGTCACATCATATCTGTTTGCCACCCCATCACACTGTACCGCACCATGTACCTGTTAGCCAGCTGTGCACATGTGTACCTGGCTGCACCTGTGTCCATATCACTGGCATAGGTCCCCATGTGACGTCGGTGCTGCTGTTCACCTGGGCGCTGTGTATATGTCAGTACACATCACGTCTGTAGCCATTGTGAGCGTCAGCAGTGGCACTGTACACATACACATGGACACCTGCACATGCATGTGTCGTGCCATGTACATCCACACAGCACTGTGCGGGTGTTGGACAACTTGCCACAGCTCACCTGTGTTGCACATGTGATAGACATAGGGCAATGTGTAACCATGACACATTAGCAGGACAGGCCATGCATAGCATGTACACACACACATTGTCCAAAGCATCACACAGCACCTGTGACACCACAGGGTGCATCACCGCCACATTACTGCTGTGTATGGTTGATAGTGAGAGTGCCTTTTGTCCATTGCACCATGTAGGACTGTGATAGCTCATGCAGCCTTGCTGGGCAGGTCTGCATGGTATGGCAGGGTATGCCACATACATGGCACTGGGTTGTGATCCACCTGGGGTTTACGATATTGGCAGGGTGGCTGTCCATTCCATATGTCAGTGCTATGTGTATATGGACATTCAACATGTCTATCGCCATGGTGTGGACACTGGCCTCAAGCGAGGTATGCTGCAGCTGCTTGCTGAGGGTGTGTCTGGTGCATGCAGGTATCACACATCCATGCATACACTGTAACCCTGGCAGGTGCTATGTGCTGGGATATTGATCAACACAGTGCTGTATGTGGACACACACCGCTATCCCGTGCACATGGATGGTTGCCTGCACTGATGTGGGTACCACATATGTGTACATCCAGTGCCTGCTGCCACCCCATGTCTGCTGCTGCACTACACACCGCCATCCCTCCCTCTGTGAATGTGGTGTTGGGCACAGCATAGGTATCCATGTATGGGGACAGGGATGTTCACATAGCAGGGTCACTGATGGTATCGTCGATCAGACCATATCGTATGGCACCCCTCACACATATGACACATTCATATTGTTGTTCACAGCGGTGACACAGCTATATTGCTATGCGGAGACATTCACAGCCATACATACACAGATGCATGCACGTCCATCTGTGGCATGGCCTGGACTATTGGTGTGGTTCGGCACATTACATGTTTGACTGCAGCTGGCACAGACCTACTGTGCACATGTCTACACGGTAAGCCTGTTCTACAGTAGGCATCTGTGATGTGCTGTGCACATGTCATATCTGCACATTTGGTTGGTGTCCATCGGTCCACGGGCCAGTGGTGGGACACACAGGGATGTTGCTGAACATATATGCATGCAACCCTGTACAGCTGTAACACTAGCCTCTCAGATGCTCATGTGTGGTGGGCGTGAACACCGTACACACACATGTGGTTGTGGCCTGCCGGCCATACCCATCTCCTCCTGTGGGTTGCTATCATCCCACACACTCCTTGTATTGTATGTTCAGGCTATGGACCTATGTGGGGCTTGTGTGCATGCAATACGATACTATATGCCTTTGCACCCATCACAGACAATGTCACACAGGTACACGGCAGCCGTACACATCACAGCTTGTTGTCAGCACGACACATGTGGTACACATAACACATCTCCTGTGGGACATGGTCATTTATGCGGGCATGTCCAGTAGTCACATACCACAGCTACCCCTACATGGCGGCTATGCAGGACATGTGTGTGTACAACTACTGTGACATGTACACGAGCAATGCCCCCTACCTACATCACATGGTACTACCTGTGGAGTATGTGTGTCTGCATCCATGCTATGGCCATAGATGACAATTGTACATCAATATGTGCAACATACCTCATTGGGGTTGTCATGTGCACATGTTCCATGTGTCAATGCATTGTTTGTGTCTGTTGGGCGGTCATTGTTGTGCATGGTTTACATGGCTGACATAGCGTACTGTGTCTGATTCCAGGTACTTCATTGGGCTACCAGCATTGTACATTTCTACAGCACATTCCAGCCATCATGTAGCCAGCTTAGATGACAGTGGGAGGTGTTCCGCCATGTGCACATATGTCACACAGTGCGAGGGTGACTGACACACATTGTCAGGACTGGGTTCTGACTGCTGTGGATGTGTGTACTGGTGTTGACAACCATGACTGCACCAGATGGTGTCTTCTGGATGTGTAACATTCACAACACACACCTACATTCACATAGCAGCACATCGTCCACGACAATGGACATTCCTGCATGAACACTGTATACGGTATGTCTGTATGACCACTGCATATATCACTGGTAGCCACCAGCATGGCTGCCTACAACAGCAGTGTGTATCCTGTGCAAACATGGGTTACACCAGTCACAACACACCTGTGTCAGATGGCCCTGTAGTGGGTGACAGTGCAGTTCCATACATCATGTAACAGTATACATCGTGCACCAGTATGTTGCAGACATGTGTGCGGCTGTGCTAGTCGACATATGCACACATGACACATCACCTGGTACGCCGTGTCTGCCTTGCCACCTGCTATTGTGACCACCCTGTGATGACATTATACGGCCCACATGGACTGGGACATGTGATGGCTCAATGGTGAATTAACCCTCCAGGTGTGTGTCTAGCCAGGTGTCCAGTAGCCAGTGGTCTGCGCGCAGGGATAGTGTACATTGGCCTACTCTGTCACTGGGACTGTTGACTATGGTCATACTGTAGTTATGCAGGCATGTGGTGTTTGTCCAGTCTGATAGTCGTGTTCAACCACACTACCGTGGCACACATGACCTGTGGACATCTGCCTAAGGTGTGCAGCCCACATGTACATCTTCACATGCTATGCTGCCTGTGCAGCGGTGTCACATGTCTGTCTCCGGCAGGGCTGTCACAGGTAGGCACAGCATGCAGTGATGTGTGACAATGCTTACACCCTCCACTGTGCTGTACACAAGCACTGCACACACAGTACAGCACACATGTCATTTATCTGCAGTGCCTGGGACCTGCCTCCATGCCCTACGGCACACCTGCCAGTCCAGATTGTACACAGATCATACCTCCCAGGCACATACCTGGACTGCAACACACACGGGTGGGTGGTTCCCACACCACACAGTGATTTACACACATACTGTATATTCCCAAGACACATTGCATCATAGGTAATCCATGTTCAGATACCCATGTTCGTGACCGCTCGCACATTGTGACCGCGACAGTGAATACACTGTACACCACAGGTTACATGCTGGTCGTGTTGGCATACTGTACATTGCACCTAGGACAGTTGCTACTGCTATGTATTGACAGCAACACGCCCTTCCTAGTATGGACTCCCATGTACCCACACATGCTTGGCCATGCGATGCGCATAGCTGGGTGACACATTACGACACATACCATACCTACACTACCCTCGGCATGCACCAAACCTCCATGTGTCTGTGTGCTAGGCCTACACACATCCCCTCTGTTTGCTGAACATCCATGCTTCTCATCCCTGCTAGCCACACCCTAAACACACAACCATAGCAGCATGCATGGTACATACACTCTACAGCGGTATTACTGACATCCACTGACAGAGGTAGTTGATGGCATGGCACCCGTCACGATGGACAGTCGTGTGCCTATGCCAACACTGATCACAGTGCACTTCTGCTACATTTACACACTGGTAGGGACCATGCTATTCCACACAGAGACATGGTGGTACTGGCCTTTTCACAGCCCACAGTGGTATTCCTGTTCCATGCACACGTGCTGTATGGGCACATGTGCAGGCTGTTGCACGGTAGTTATGTTCACCTGTGTGTGGTGTGTCACTTGACAGTCATGGTGTGTCCTCATGGTGCATGACATACTCCACAGCTAGCTACCTACACATGACTGCCAGACATTGCAGTGTGGGCCCTCACGCAGTGTGGTGGTATGTCTCTGCTGTTTGACTACATCCACATTCAATGCAGCATACCACAGTCATGCAGGCATTGCCAACACAGATGTTGCTGGCATCGTGCCTGCCAATGGGGTACCTACCAACAATACACACTCTCACTCACTACAGGGTTCCAATCCTTGGCTGGACATTGTATTAACCCTGTGGACACATACATAGTACTGCCATGCACATGTTATGTCCGGGAACACAGTCCCAATGTCACCTCAATCGCCGTAGTTGTTGTATCCGCCAACCTGGCTGTTACATGTCTCTGCAGCAGCACACTGCATTGACTGCTAGCCCATTCATATGCGTTGTGTACCCTGACCACCACACTACCACATCTATCACACTACACATGGGTGGTACTGCATTGCACGTATGGGGCTGCATTTGTACACCCATGACTGGGCCATTCAGTATGGCACTGGGCCACATCTTGACATACATGCTTCACACACTCATTGACTACCTGCATGCCTTTACTGGCACCCTTGTTGGGCTTATGTCGCCACAGCACACCACATCCCATGCTGGCCACCTGTCATACTATTGCATGGGTGGTTGGGGTGGTACAGAGGGTATCACATCAGACATGATCCGCTCTTTGCCCTTCAGCGCCATTCCACTTTATGCTATTGCCAATGTACACATCCAGCATCACATCGTACCCTATGTCTCGGGATGTTCGCCATGTGCCTCCTGTACAGGTCACACAGTGGTGCAGGCATATCATGCTAACTACAACAAGTCAGGGACGTGTGACATTGCACAGTCCTCAGACATGTGGCCCCTCATGCTCAGTATTTGCATTCGTACACTACCTGCTGTCACACAGTATTGTCCATGCCTACATATACCACATCTACATACCTGGCAGCATTCTAGCTCATCCTACTCATATTGCTAACAACCATACAGGTGTCAGTGTGGCAGATATATCATGTAGATATCATTGCATCAGTTACATCACACATAGTGCATACACATCACCTTTGCATACTGACAGTCATGCGGTGTGTATCACATGGATACTGTCCCTATACAGGCATATCACGTTGTACATGGTTGATGTACACACACATGCCCACATGGTGCTGTGGTTGCCATATTCCACCATGGCGTGGGTACACATGTGCAGGACCACGCATTTCTGGACCGTATGTCTAGCTGATACCTTGGGTGCCCTTGTACCTGTGCCATACACACATGTACCGCGGGCAGTGTTACAATAACACATGTGTGGTGTACCTTACACAATGGATACAACGTTACATGTCTCAGTATAGTCATGCTGTGATCTCTACCGGCTCAGACAGTTTACATATGCAAATGACAGTCATGTAACACATCTGTACTCACCTGCATGCCACTAACACAGGGGTGTAATCTACTCTGCCATGGGCCATGTTCTCCGCAGTACTGATGCATGTAGTACTCCTACATGGCGTTTGCAGTGGGCAGGGTGGGAGGAGCAGTCCTGCATGTGTGCACACATGCCACATTGCTCGGCCGGGCGTCTGTGTGACATCCACAGACTGGACACACACCGTGCTGTGGGACATAGGTCCTGTGCACATCCCACAGGGGCACACTGTGTCACTAGTCATGTGATAGCTCCCTTGCTGGTAGGGTGACACAGACCCATGGTACCACCACAGCGGACGTACTGTATAGACATACAGTTGACATCCACTTCTGCCGTTCAGTGGACACTACCATGGGGGGGTGTCACTACTGTGTACATTGCACATGTGTTTACACACGGCCCTGCTGGACATCATTGTGGCACACATTGCACCTGCTACGGAGCGTTTGGACATGGTTACTTGCTGTTCCCTCCATTTGGTACCTATTCTGCTACTACATTGTCCCATATGTGCAGGCCATACATATCTTGTTTATGTACATAACATTAGGCCATCCCTCCATCATGCATGCTATGCCTGTGATACTGTCTATGATTTCTGAACATATCCATCATGACAGCTTTGCATTACACATAATTGACATAGTCACCCCTACTGCGTGGGATACGTGCCCGTCGTGCGCACATTCCGTATGACATCGACGGTATATGCCCATGCACATGTGTGCTGTGACACTATACATACATGTCCTATCCCCTGCTGTGGCACTTCATTGTTGGATATCCACTGCCAGCATCAGCGTGGGTGGTGGCATTGTTCTGTGTTTGAAATCCCTATGGCAGACCTGGGGTAGGGTTACCACCTGTCCCACTTTGCAAGGGACAGTCCCTCTTTGGGCAGTTGTGTCCTGACAAAACATATTACAAATGGCAAATGTCCTGAGATTGTAGGACATAATTATGTCCCATTTTTATGTAAGAGTTGCATAACATAGTTATTTATGTATGTAAATTCCTAAATGTTACAAGACACACAATAAGCAACTAAACTGCTACAAGACTACGCTTTTATTTAGGCAAAGAGTAAAGTTCTACCCTTTGTACTGACCATGGGTATGTGTCCACCTGTAACATCTGATGTGTGTCCCGAAAATGTCCCACTTTGGCCATTTGAAAGGTGGCAAGCCTAACCTGGGGTTATCGGGTGTGTACATGTTGTCCCACTGCTGTGCACCGTTGTCCACAGTCGTTGGTATGCTGCGCGGCTTAGCATTACATAACCAACTTTCACCACTCTCTGCCTGATGGACAGGTATCTTTACCTACACACACCGTTCACATACTGTACAGATTCGTCATACGTATCATCGTTACACAACAGTACATCTCGTGGGTTCGACATACCTTTCCGGCCTTTGGTTCTGTATTCGTCAGTACTTGCTTGCTACTCCTTCTTTTGTATTCGGTATTTGTTCGGTATGAACATACGGTTTGAATATCCAGGAGTCTTCCTTATATTCGTCGTCACCTGAGGCATGTGGGTTCATCACGCCAATAGCTGTTCCTCGGTGTGTACTTATGCGCATATCACGGTGATCCCCTCCATTAAATGCGTTCTGGCGTCGGCACTGGGCCATGGTTCATTCCTCGTGTGGCCGTTGGTTATTTGCAATACCTTCGTGAGGATGGTATGTATTGTATCATGTTTGTGTGACTGCATCCGCTATGTGTGGTGTCAGGTACATTTCGCTGTGGTGTTAGCCGTGGATTGTGTGTGTTGGGTATGGTATTCTGTTCGACATGTGGGTCTCCGTGTCCTGGCGGCGTCTGTCGATGGCGTTGTGCATTCAGATGTGTAACATAGCTGTTATATTCCTGTACACAGCGGATGCAAGGATGCATCAGCTGCTGCTAGTGTTTCCCAGCGGCTTGTTGTGGGTATGCGCTGTCATTGACTGCCTGTATGTTTTGCTACGGTTTTAGCTGTTATCCCTTTGATATGTGCGATGGGGTATATCTGCGGATGTGGGTGGCCAGTGCGGTGTGGGTCTTGCATTTATACATACAAGATATGCTTGTGTGTGTGCTCCATCCTGCTTGGGGAGCTGCAGGTTACCTGTCTGTTGTTCTGGGAATGTTTGTTTTGTTGATGTCGTGTGGTGTCGGTATCGCCTGCATGTGTGCTTCCTGCACGTATTCCTCCTTCACATCGGTTATATATCTGCGGATGTTCGTCCGTGCCTACTATCCATTGGCATTTTGTCACTGATAGTTCACGGTGATTGTGGTCCTATACTTGGGGCGGCCTGTATGCTACCGGTAGCCTCCTATTCGTGTGCGCTTGCTTACTTAGCGGTCGTGGAACACACAGCGGTATTTACGGGACCGTAAGTGTTCACGATCGGTGCTGGGATAGCACATTCGTATTTTCGCCGTACATGCCTGATGCTGTGTAGCGTTGCCGGCGTATCGTGTTGAGTCTACCTTATGGCCGCCATACATACGGTCATGGTTTGTACATCGTCCTTTGCATCTCCTGTTGGCTATGGCCCTGTGGTACATTCTGGGACATTTCCGCTTTGCATCGTTTTACGTCGCCACGTGCATAGCCACTGAGGAGATGTCAGTACTACTTTGTGGGTACTGCTGTACATCGCCTATGGTTCCTGTACTGTATGCCTCGCATGTTATTACACTCCGCCTGTGACATGTCATCTACATACACATTTTACAGTGGCACACACATTACACACACACAGCGGAACACACGACAACCTCACCTCACACATACACATATTGCCGCCATGGCTCTCAACCTTCTATTTCCAAAATGAGGAACACACACATTAGTAATGTGGAACAAATGGGCATAATGTGGAACACATAGTAATGGCATAGTAACAACTTCAGCTAAGTAGGTCATAGGATGATTAAAATATGCTGATTTACTTACAGTGAAGAACCTTTAATGAATTACTATGATTAATTTCTATTTACCAGGATGTCATTTAAATACATTCCTAACAATGGATGTTTGACAGACATTTTCAATGTGGAACTTTGAGGAACTGCGAGGAACATGAACTGTTTTACACCCCAAATGAGTGCGTTCCTCATAATGGCGTACACTTCACTGGTATGCTTGCCGCTTCGCACCGACGGTTGAACACAATACCTCGTTGGCGCATCGCCCGGCGGCGTGTATCTCCGCACTCATATCCTATGGATATGACACGCTTTATATCCGTTACTGTACCGTGGACTGGTGATCATCCCGACACGCGGATATGTATTGATGCAGGTTGACATTTCCATGGCTGGCGTTACCTGCTCTGCCCACCCTCCCGGATGATCGGGTTGTCGGTCACTATGTTTACTATGTGGAGATTTCGCGTCTTACTTATCTGTGAACTTGCATCCCTGGGTTCCATATTACCCTGTTGTACTTTATATCTGTGTATGCGTACATATATTTCTACATGTGTACTGATATCTATTTCCGTATCTGTGTATGCACATAAGTACATATGTGGTCGACTTGCGGCGATAGTGGCAGCATCACGGCTACGCCGTGTGCTGTAGAACCGGCGTCGCGGTGAGGTGTTGGCGTTCCATGCTCTGCTGGCTATTGGGTGTGCAGTGTTTGGGCGGTGCCTTTGTTGGAGTCACACATAGGTCCGGCCATACGGTACACATTACTGGCGGACATGTTTGTGTGGCGTCCATTTCACTGTGTGTGCAGGTAAGGAGGTGTCAGTCCATGGGGCCTACACTGTCAAAGTATGTGCTATCGTTCCCTCTTTGCCAGGGCATAGGCATATTAGGTGCGCCTCCGTCTACCTACTGGGGCTGGCACAAGCGTGTTCATGGCGCTGAGCGCCCTGTGCCTGTGCTTGCCTTGGCAGTTGTGGCGGGCTTGGTGGCCCTACACCATTATGTCCCTGCAGCAGCTGTTTCCGCAGAATCATATTGTGTAGCATACAACATACTATGAATATGTGGGCACATGTGCCTGGAGAGTACTGCAAGGCTCCACGGATGTATCCAAGCACGGAACCGTGATTTCAAAATCCCAAACACACGCTCTATGATTATTCTGGTTTGTGCGTGTGCCTCATTATGGCGTTCTTGCATGTGTGTGTGTGCATTTCTGATGGGTGTCATCAGCCACGGCTCCAGTGCATAGCCAGCATCCCCACAAGGTGACCTTGTGTGATGTCCCCTGGCGAATACCTGATACAGCTGTGAGGCATGCCAGATATGGGAGTCGTGGAAGCTTCCAGGGCTGCCAGCACACACATCCATGATAATGCCCTGCGCATTGCACACGACCTGGCAATTGATGGAGGGTATCCCTTGCGGTTTATGTAGCGTGTACCCTGCTCCCGGCGGTGACTTGATTTCTATGTGCGTACAGTCGATCGCACCCAGTACCTCCGGTATTGTGCCACCACGGTGGAAGCGGCATATTGCTAGCCAACTCCTCCTGAGATCTGGGGTAGTTTATATACTCATGGGCATGTCGTAACATGGCATCCAGGAACTGGTGTAGTACCCTAGATGCTGATGCCTGTGAGATACCCATTATATCCCGGTTGGCCTTTGAAAGGTACCTGTAGCCAGTATTAGCAAGCTCACACATACCTTTGTGTCCACTGGGATGGGCTCCCCTCTGTTGTCTCTTGTTCTCAGGCGTGGCGGCACAGCTCCACTATTTGCTGTAGCGTGTCCCTGTCCACCCTGTAGCTCTACTATCTCCAGGTCTTGCAGCCCTGGTAGGTCACCCTTGGTCCGAACACGCTCCTTCTCCTGTGAGGCCTACTGTGGTTCTCGGCACCGTCCTCCGCAACTCGGTCTGTCTCTAGCACATACCTATGCATCACGGCCACGGCGGCACCCACCATATACATATTAAAAGTTCCCGTGTGTTTACACCCTACGGTCGCGGCGTTTGGGAAATCGCTGTGTGTTGTGTGCATTCACACTTTATACTGTTGTGCTGTATACCGGTGATGTCATTGGGTGTGTCTGTGCAGCCGTATCCATGGATTATTTTCGGTGTTTTACGGTTGCAACTGCAGCGGTATTGCCTTTAGTGTTACATTACAGTTGCCTGCATTGGCTTAGCTTTGCATCTTACATTACTGCATCCTGCAGGCACATGGCATATGATGCATTTTATCTGCAGCCGCAGTTATGCTACCTCTGTACTTGGCTGTGCTATTTCGGTTCTTTGTTCTTTGCATTTCTACTACATCCCCTACTATCTTTGCATTCATATGCCTCCCTTTCCCGTTATGCAGGAGTCTGCATACAGAGTTGTCGGCTGCCGCGTTTGCCCTTCCTGGATTGATTGGTGTTGATTGCTCATTACGGCTCCAATTACACTGCTTCCGCATTTCCTCATATTCTCCGCATTACCTTCCTATATCCGTGGCTGTTGGCGGGGAGGCCGTCACATGACTGTGTTGGGGAACATAGCCATCGTCGTGCACATGCATCTGTCGCGGCGCATTATGTACTCTCAGCATCTATTTCCTCACGCCGGTCCTGCTGCTGTGATGTGCATTGTACAGCCCAGGTTTGCTGGCCTCAATATGCTTCCTCCTACAGTGGCACACCCTCTGCGATTGACATGTATCTCGTGTAGGCCACTCCTCGGTGTAGTACCGCTCGCCGTTTGCTCCATCCTTACACGGCGCCAGCTTTGCGATTCACTATTATCTGCCTCATTTGCATGGCATTGACTGCTAATACATGGTTACGGCGCCGAACACTGCCACCACTCCTTGACAACCCTTGCGCTGGGGTTGGGCTTTCCATACATACTATGGTGTGTGGTGGCTGTACAGCTGATGTGTATTATACAGCTCTTTTAGGACATTGTCATATTATTTCATTGCTTTGCACCTTCTGTACACATATCCGGGGTTCTGCTGTGGTTTGTACGTACATGACATTTTTGTCATTATTTACAGTTTGTGCATGTTTTCTTTGGACATTCTCGGTGCCTTTCGCCTTTGGCATATTGCACCTGTATGATACCTGGCGTTGACAGCCTTCCGTTACTCCTTGGTCATGTTTGGGTAAATGTAAACCGTTTTTCGGTTTACATTGCCGTGCCCTTACGCTACATGCCCCGCCGTGAATCGCTATTTGCCTTCATTTGCATGGTGCAATACGCACACAGTGTGATTAGCATACCTACGCCGGGGGCGGCGCAGGTCCGGCGCATGCCGGTAGTGCACGTGGGATTGCTTCATACCTGAATCGCTCGGTGGCCATATTTGGCTTTATAACGCCGACGCTATGCTGGCGCCTGGCGCAAGGTTCATGAATCCCAGGGAGTATTATACCTAAATAAGTTATCTGACCTGAATTGGGTACATATTTAATAAAATCACTAATGAGAATATTTTTTCGTGTATATATAGGTAGTATTTTAGTTTTTTCTTCATTGAATATTAAACCAGAAATACTTTTAAAATTCATCATTTTATCAAATAGAGACTGCATAGAAGAATTAGATCCTGCTGATGTAATTAGAACATAATCTGCAAAAAGTTGAATTTTGGATGTTGTATTTTCATCTATTTCAAAACCCTCTATGTCAGTACTGTTTCTGATCAAATTAGCCCAAGGCTCCATTACTAAAGTGAATAATAGTGGAGAAAGTGGACATCCTTGTTTTGTACCATTAAGAATGGGTATTTTTTGTGAAACATATGTTCCTACCTTAATATAAGCCAACGTTCCTTTATATAAATGCTCAATTAGATTTACAAATGCATCTGAGAAGTTTGTGCACTTCATTAAGGTAAACAGATAGTCCCAACTTACTGAATCAAATGCTGAACTTATATCAAGACTAATAAGTGTTAAATCTTTCTTTTTCCTATTTGCAAAATCTATTAATGTTAAAGTTCTTCTTATATTATCAAAAGTATTTCTATTTACAATGAAGCCTGTCTGATCTATATCTATAATGCCGGGAATGATTGTCTTCAATCTATCAGCAAAGATACTCATAAACATTTTATAATCAACATTAAGTAATGAGATGGGCCGATATGAAGTACATCTAGTTGGATCTTTATTAGGTTTTAAAATTGGCGAAATAAATGTATATTGCCAAGATGGGGGGGTTATTAACTCAGTTTGGGCCAAAATAAAAAACCTTATGTATTAATGAATATGTATTTTTTAAGGACTTTCTGACCACAGTGGCAATGTGGTGATCAAAAGAGAGGCTTTTCACACCTTCTGTGTTCAGTGGACTACCATCAGTATAGTAATTCATGGGAACTGGGTTTTTCCCAAGGGGGATGACGACACATTTTTTGGCATTGAGCTTAAAGCCATGGTTCTGACACCAGTCGTTGGTCACATTGAGGCCATTCTGTAGGATGTCAACATCATTTGGGGAGTTGATAATAGTTCCCAACTTGCAATCGTCTGCAAACTTTGTCAGCCAGAGTCCCTTTGTGTTGATCTGGACTTCACAGAAGTAGATACCAAACAGGAGAGTACCCAGGACCAAACCCTGTGGGATTCCACTCATGACTAATCTGCAGTCTGACTTGGAATCAAGTACATTCACACTGTAGGTTCTATCTGTGAGCCAGTTTGCAACCCACCCAGTGATATAGGGGTTGATGCCAAGCTTAGTGAGTTTTTCTATGATTCCTGAGTGGGATATGGTATCAAAAGCCTTGGCCAGATCAAGGTAGGCTATATGAACCACCCTGCCTTCATCCACAACTATGATGACTGACTCAAAAAAGTCGACCAAGTTGAGCAGGCATGATTTACCCTTCACAAAATCAAACTGTGTGGGATCCAGAGTTTGGAGATTCCTTATATCCTTGTTTATTAGGTCCATGATGATGTGTTCCATAGCTTTGCATATCAGACTTGTCAGGCTAATGGGGCGATAGTTCCCAGGGTCTATAGTTGCTCCTCCTTTGTGGAGAGGGATGACTGCAGCAGTGCACCATTCGGCAGGGACAAAGCCTGAGGTGAGGCTGTGATTGACCAGGGCACACAGGTGAGGTGCCAGTTCACTCTGTAGGTCAATCAGGGATATTGTCAGGTCCCATAGAAACTGTATTCTTGGCCTTGGACAGTGCTGTTTTAACCTGTGCAGCAGTAATACTGGGTGCCTGGAAATCTACTGATATTGTGATTGGTCCTTTGCGGGGGGCAAAGCTGGCACTGAATCTGTCAGCCAGTATACTGGCAATATCTTATATTTCTAAGAAAACACATTTATATTCCTGTATCAAGTGCTTTTTACTGTATTAATTCCAAGACACAAATACACATTACCTATCATTGCTCTCTGAGGACAAATCACTGCTTCATTACAAACTTCAAAAAAGAAGATATTCCTATCTGTTCATCTAGCCAATAAAATGAACATTGGTGTACATCTGCTCAAAGTATTAACTGACTAACCATCTCTCAGGGCCAGCAAACTACTCAATACTGTTACCTTCAAACTGCTTTAAGAAAGGTACTGCCCTCCTCTGTCAAACAAAATATCAGTAAAAGAAATTGATTTCCTCTTGCAAACTAGCTCTACTCTCAAACTTAGTCCTTTTGCAAACTTTTCCCTGCCTTTTTGAACAAACAACCCAAAGAATGTACTGCTTTAGACAATCTTTTCCCCATCAGTAAAGATTGACAAAGCACTTGAGGCAGGAATATAAATGTGTTTTCTTAGAAATATAAGATCATTCATAACACATTTATTCCTGGTCAAACCTCTGCTGGTAAATGTTGATCAAAGAACCAATGAATAAATAAATCCTAAGAAGTCAAAATGCAATTTATTACAGAGCATTACTCTTCATTAAGAAGCACAGGCATTTTCAGCTAGTAAAGACAATTGCACTGATTCTGTTTCCATCATATCACAATAATTACAGTAATTAATTTTAATAATAGCTGTATAACCCTTTTCATTTGTTTGACAATAAATTGTATTATGTGGAACTGTTATTTTGTGACATCTATCATTTCCATCCATGTCAAGAACTAGAATTTGAAGAACATTTGTAATTACATTATGCATTACTAATATACATTTCTCTCTTCCATGTTACAGTAAATGAAGCAAAACATGCTTACCATTTCATATTCACATCTCGTAGTTTTTCTTTACAGGAATTATTAAGTGCAAGTGTGTGTATGTTTGTGTGTGTGTGTGTGTGTGTGTGTGTGTGTGCTTCAACTTTAATATGAAAATGTGAAAGAAAATAAGATAAGTGGATGAAAAGAATGATAGCATATGCAGAATCTAGTCTTGTGTCTGCTCCACATCTTAAGGATTCTATGTCATCAGAAAATACTTTTTAAAGGTATAAATATCTTACCATTTATAGTTTTGCCACTGACTGTTAGCCATTCATGCAAGCAGCAGAGCAGTGGAAAATTAAGAATTGCATATGGCGGAAGAATGAGAAAGATCTAGAAAATTGTATTTTACCATCTGGCATTTGGTGATTTCATCACTTTTGATAACGTCTGCCTGACTGCTTAACTAAATTACAGAGAAAGACTGGTCTGTTTTCCAGACCAGATACAATTTATCCTTTATTTCATTACTCTATACATAGGAGGAGACCTCTGAAGGGAATGCAGAAACATGAATATGATAAATGATATATGCAGGTCTTATAAATTGATTATATTATTCATAAACATATTGTTGTTATTGTAAAGCTAAATGTTGGTTTTGTCATTCCAAATGTTGATATAGTTTCACTGATGGCACATAATTTGAGTATTGTCAAATGTATATTTTGTCAAGATTCTGTATTTAATCCTGAACCAGTAAGCTCTGTTATCACACAGTTAAATATTAAGTTATCTAAAATGTTTGTATGTATGTTTGATGCAATGAAACTATTAAAGTTGCAAGTTTATACTTGCTTATTACTTGTTACTTGTTTTTGCTTGTTTGGAGCTTTTGTCCCTGGGCCTCCTCTGAAAAATGGACCTGTGTCCAGTCGCAATTTCCAGGTAAACAAAATGTAAATAAATAAATAAACAAATAAATAAATGAAACAGCCTGTCAGCTTGTGATGTATCATCTACCTACATAGATTCTACATGAAACTGAGTTATGTCAAAGAGCCCTAGGTGCAGAGGATAAGATAAACTACTTTACTTTAAAGATGTCTTGTCAGTATCAAAATGATGCTGTTATCTGTATCACTGATCATAAAAAGAATTACTTCAACATGCTGTCTAAGCAGCACAACACTGGTGGGTCTGCCTGTGTATGAGCCAGTTTAATGGGACAGAACCGAAAAACAAACAATACTAATATTTTCCCTTTCATTTTTTGTATTATTTTATGTTACCAACATAATGTTGCACTGTTTAATATGCAAATGATAAACAATAAAAGAATTAGTAAGGGAAAGTTTTAAATCTCTGACGAATTAAGCTGATTAACCTGAACATTATGAAAATCTATACATTACATTTCAGCATGGGTTTTCCTCCCCTTCATTGCTGTTTACTGACTGCAGTGCCCCCCCCCACACACACACACAGACACACACACACACACACACACACACACACACACACACACACACACACACACACACACACACCTATGCTAAAATGTCTTTTCCACACAGTTTTCTATCAGCTAGTAATTTTTCATTCCATTTACAGAACTAAATATTTGATGACAAATGACAAACCTCCACAATGACGTAATTATCAATCTCATTTGTTAAAACACCATTTTGGACTCCTTCCATTCACAAAGGTACAATGAAATAGTCAATTAATGATCAAAATAGCCGCCATCAGTTCAAACATTGCTGAAAACCTCTGCTTCATTCTTGCACTGAGTCTTACAAAGCTGTTAGTTGCCACATGGCCTGCATCATGATACCAGCATGCATTCTATAATACTAGTCAAGAATCAGAACTAGTATTACCTTGTGACAATGACAAATTAAGGCTGAGCGCTATGGCATCCTTGGTTTGCTTCTTTACATGATGCTCCACACTGCTATAATAGGAATTCCCAGTACTGGGGGTCATCTTGACCAAACACATTATTTCCCTTTTTTGAGATTGCATCTTCACCTCAAATTACTTGTTAAAATGAGAATCTGATGAACAGGATTTTCAAATGGTAATATGTGCATATCATTTGTTTTTCAAGTGCTCTTCAGATAGCACCATGTATGAGTTTTATCCATAAAAAGGGGAGTAAACATCTGGTATTCAACATTATAAGGGTTTTTGCATTAAGTTCTACCTTAAAGCAGTCCAAAACTGAAATTAGTTTAGAATATGATAAAACAAGTCAGTAATTTACCTTTTCTTTTATATACAGGTACATGAAGAAATATCTGTTCATATTTTAAAATGTGACATGATCTGATGTTCATTCTTTGTGATTTAAATTGTTTGTGTATTTGCAGGATCTTTTTTAGACTAGCAGTGTATTACGTTTACTCCCTCCTCAGAAAGATATACTCAAAAGGAGGGAGTAGTCTGTGAAATTTAGCCTTCATCTGAATCTTTCATAATGTGAATTCCAAGACTAAGCATCCTGTCCGGCTTCAGTTAGATCACAGTCGGCAAGACCCAATGCTAACTATGAAATCAGCAAGGACATCATGGGCAATACAGCTAATATCATGTAGATCTTACTGTGCTATGTCAGTCACATGAAAAATCTGCTCTTAGTATTATAAATGTACAAGCAGCAGAGCATGTGCTTTAGTTCATGTTCTAGCATCTAAACATGATCACATTTTAGTCAGTTTCAGCAATGAACCTAAGGAGAAAATAATCAACTAAATCTATTTTTTTATTTTTATTTTAAATTTTTTGAACTGAATCTAATTTCTTGGAAGCAACATATGACATAAGTCTTCTATAAAGTCAAGGTATCCAGGATTATCTACAGTGATGCAAAGAGCAGGTTTCATCTACAGTTAATGTTAAACCTTCATAAACTTCAGTTCCACCACTTCTTTAGTGACTTGAAGACCATCTTTGTTTATGCTGCATAATAATTGATGCATCATTATCTAAGAGTCATGAACATATCTCTCAAGTATATCCCAAAGAAAGGAATGTTCCTCATTTTGACTCTTCAAAAGAAGTCTATGTTCAACACAGTTCCACACCAAAAGTGTCTGCCATACATTCAGTGTTAAGAATATTTTTAACTGATAAACATGGTTCATAATAACTCATTTAAATTTATCATAAAATGTTTTATAAGTATAAAATATGTTAACACTCCTGTCAGCATCCTAATTGAAGTAGGCTGTTAGTAAGTGTTCCACATTTTGCTCATTTGTTCTGCATTATGAAAAGCAATGTTCTTCATTTTGGAGATGAAAGTTTTGAGAGCTACGTGTTTGACATCTGAGATAATGGCTTTAAGAAGAAAAGATAATTTCATATAGCATCCTTTATGTCCAGATTTTCATATCCGGAAAAAGCTACGCTCATTTTCCAAAAATGTCTTAGAAGCATCTTTGCATCTTCTAAACTAAAATTATTGTTATGATTCCCAACCTACTTCTGACTGTCATTTGTTTCTAGCTGAACAGATAATGTATTTAACTTAGACTATTACTGGAATATAACATAATGTTGGGGTTTTGGCAGGAACAAGTACATTGAAACTCCACTTATTTTATAATTGACAATGAAGAACACCAAACGACTCAGCTCTCTCTGTTTGGAAGGAACATTACTATTCTCAGGCCTAATTAATTCCAGCACAGGATGTCCCTATTTTTTGGAGGTAAGTGTGTATATATATATATATATATATATATATATATATATATATATCTATGTATATATATATATATATATATATATATATATATATATATGGGTCTACCTGAAAACACCAACAACGCAGAACGCCGACAACTAGAACACCGACACCGGAAGATCGACAATGGAGAAGACCGACAGTTGAGTATCCTGACGCTGAGAACACAGACATGTTAAGGTAAGTGTGTGATAGGGACGGACGTTAGGGTCAGGGTGTGGGTAAAGTAAGTGTGCGATAGTGATGGAGTTTAGGTTTAGGGGCAGGTTATATGAGTTAGGGTTAGGGTGCGGGTAAGGTAAGTGTGTGATAGTGATGGACTTGATGGTTAGGGGCGGATTAAGTGAGCTAGGGTTAGGGTGCAGTTAAGGTAAGTGTGCGATAGTGAAGGACCTTAGGGTTAGGGTTTGGGTTAAGGTTAGTGCATAGATAGTTGTGTTTGTAAGGTTTAATGTAGGCTTGTAAGGTTTTTGGTGTGCTTGTGTTGTGTGTGTGTTTTTTGGGAAAGGTATTTGTTTTGTTGTTTGTCGGGATTTTGGTTTGTCGGGCATGTGAAGTTTCGTGTTTTTCAACTGTTTTTTTTTTTCTGGTGTTTTCGTGTCGATTATCTCATTGTCGGCATTCTGGATTGTTTGCGTTTTCAGGTAGACCCCATATATATATATATATATATATATATATATATATATATATATATATATATATATATATATATATATATATATATATATATATATATATATATATATATATATATATATATATATATATATATATATATATATATATATATATATATATATATATATATACATATATATATATATATATATATATATACACACACACACACACACACACACACACACACACACACACACACACACACACACACACACACACACACACACACACACACACACATACATACATACATGTATACACAGTTGATGGTATGAGGCATAATAAAGAGTGCATTGCTTTGGGGAGCACTTTTAACTGCCTCTGAAACTCAAAATATATTTTTAATCTCTTCTTTTGTAGGACCTGCACACAATAAAGACAAAATCAGTATTTTAATAGACCAGGGATTCTTTCTGTGTTTTACTGCAACACTGCATAATCATTTTATCGATCCATTAGAGCCTTTTCCAAACAATCCCTCTCTCTCTCTCTCTCTCTTGATCTGTCTTAATGTCTCTCTCTGTCATTCCCTCTTCCTCTCTTTCTCTAGTATATCCAACTTTTTCTTTTCAAATTGGATCATTTGAATTCAAAACTCTACAATCTGAGTAAAACTTTCACCTAAATCAATTTCTAATTCCTCATGAAACTCCATTTGTTTGTTTCTTCTATTTGCTAAAATATTGGTCCTCACTTGAGGGTTCCATCATATATTCTTTAAAGAGAGTCTTCCTGATCTGAAATCCATTAGTTATGAAGCTGCCATTTGTTTCGGAAAGCCCTCTAATTTATCTTATTTAGTCTTTCAGAAATATATAATTAGTTAGTCATTTGTTCATCTTGGCACATCGCTTAAAAAAATAAACTTTGGGGAAAAACAGAAACAAAACAAATGCATTGGAGCACATAAATGAAGAGGTTACTAGACAGAGCGTGGTATTTCTAAAATATGCCTACTGTAGTTGGAGTATTTAAGAAGGTTGTAATATACTGATAAGGTGGCTACTTTTACTGTTTAAAATGATGCAATTGTCTTGACTAATAAAAGGTGATATATTCATCTTGTAATCATTTAAAAATTCTGGCCAAGTACAAGTAGAGGCTTACAGAAAAGGAGGAAAAGCCTGTCATAATAGCTGCATGTGAAAAAAAGGTTATTACTATTCTGAATGAATCAATGGAATCATAGAGACAATTTAGTAAAATAAAAACATGTTTTGTGTATATGGGTGAAGATAGCGATCTGCAAAATGAGATTAAAGAAGACCAAGAATATACATTGGCATTTGCACAGTATTACAAAAGGAAGTTTTTCTCAAGCACTGAATGCTAACATTCTTTGTTCATAGGTTCATAAGTAAATATTAGGTTATCAATCTGAAGACTATTATAAGAATAGTCAACAACCAGAGGTCATTATCAAACCCTGTACCTTATATCTGTGAGGTAGATCCATTAACCTTTATGCAGACTCCTCCCCAAAACAGAATTATATGTAAATGTTAGATTGTCATTCTGCAAAATATTACAAGTATTGCCAATAACCTGAGGTCATAATCAATCTTTATGCCTTGTTTCTCTGAGATAAAACCCTTTACAATTATGCCAACCTTGTTCCCTGCTTATACCTTGATAATGATATTATTGCCAAATAACAGATTTACTTTAAGATTAACATAGCTGCAATTTATTGTTCCATCCACTGAAAGAATGCAAAACTGCAATGTAGAATGGAGTATGCAAGGGTCCAGTTGAAGGATGAGTGACTGACTTGTTCTATACATTAATTTATAATGCTCAGGTGTATACCAAATTTAGTTGAGCTGTATCATAATAATGCAAGCTTTCCAATGAGGATGGCATCCTTATTTGGGTTTTAGAACAGCTTTTGGCACTGTAATATTACTACTTTGAACTGTTTTCTTAACAGTTCATTTTTCTTGTGGAAACACTGAGGTTTGACCTGCAGAAGAACAACACAGAAAAGTATGAAGACTTTACATCAGTAATTATGTATGTAGCAAAACTATTCTGTTTTGCTCGTCTCATTACTCAGTGGAGTCTGCATGTCCTCCCCGCAGTTGGGTGGGTGTTCGAAAGACTCGCGTAAATGAGCGTGCCTTCATTGAAGGTTGGACGTCGAGCTGGCGCCTCGGTGTTTGTGAAAATCTACTGCCAATCATTAGCGGACGGGAGTTCCGCTGTGGCGACTCATATAATGTCGATTTTCTTAGCGAACGAGCCGAGCTCTCATTGAGACTGTTGATATTCACAACTGATACTATATGTGGGGTATTTTTGATATGTTTTTATAAAGTCAAAGTGCCCATGAAAACATGACCATTTATTTTAATTCCTAATACATTTTCTAATTTGTTTAGAAAAACAACACACACACACACACACACACACACACACACACACACACACACACACACACACACACACACAAATATCTATCTATATGTATCTCTCTCTCTCTCTATATATATATATATATATATATATATATATATTTGTAACTATGTATGATTAACACATTTAGGACTTTTCTAATTTGTTTTTGTGATTGGAAAGCAAATAATCCTATCTCATTTTGTTTTTTGGTAACTGCTGTCAGATCTGAAGTAATAATTTGCTACCCCCATATAAAGAAAATTAAGCAAAGGGAGAGTTTGTATTTTAATATAAAACAAAAAATGAGAAACTTAGGAAAAAGTAGTTTATGCCAAGAGATCAGAATGATTCATGATAATAATATTGGTGTGAGATGACCAAGCAAGCAAGTGTACGTATGAAAACAGCACTTGAGTATAAATAACAGCACTTTGGTATTTTCTTATTTTTATTTCATATTCATCATTACATTGTTCTAAATAAATCTAATTTTTGAAAGCTTACAGATTATAATAGACATGAATCTAAGCTGCCTTCCATCTGATAAATCCATACAGCTTATTAAGGTTGAAGCACCATTCAATAATAGAAGTAAACATGAAAACAAGTTTGGAAGAATAGTTGTCGTAATAGTTGACTGCATCACCAGAGTATACATTTTGTAACTGCTCATTCATATCTAACATTAACTGAAAAACTATAAAAAACAATGGATTGTTTCTTAGCCAATTCTGAGCTAGAAAAAAAACAATAAAAGGGATTGAGCTACCTAAATGCAAATTTAGTGCATGTAGCACCATGATCACATTCTGAAATCAGGAAAAAGAAAAGCTTTTTAAGCACATCCCCAGCACAAGGTTGAATCTTGACAGCACATAGGGATGCTTAACAAGAGCTTGTTAAGCAAACGTAAGCACTGTTAAGATCAGGTTTCATGCACTGGACTAAGAGTGGCCAGTGCAGGCTGGCAAAGAACAGCAGCAGAAGGCAAAACAGATTTCCAAAGATAGATAGAGGAAATAATTTGTGGTCTTTCCCCAGTGACTCATTTTATTTATTTATTATTTATTTGACATTTGTTGACCAGGTTAATCTGACTGGGCAATAGCCCTTTTTCAGTGGAAACTCAAGGAGAAAAGCTCCAGTAGAAAACTAGAAACAAACTTAACTAACAAGATAAAATATTCCAATGAGCAAATTGTATCTAAACTAAGCATACATAGTACAAAAAAATGTCAGAGAAAGCATACAAATAACATCATTCAAATTAACACACACTATATACAATATAAAAGAGTACAGTCAGTTTTGTACATAAATAGCAAAGAAAAATATCATAAGAGGTCATATGCTAGTGGAAGCTATAGGAGAACCAGAAGATTTAAAGGCATATTTTAATTTACTTATGATTTCAACTCAGGCCATGACTAGTTTCATCGTGGGTGTTGCAGTGGGAATGCAAGCAATTTTAGTGAGTTTTTTTTTTTAATAATATTTCAGTCTTGAAGGCTGGGAGATGAGTTGGCACCCTCATTACCTCATTCTTGAGGTGGTACTCTAACTCACTATATCATGATGCAGTAAACATTTTAGATTATTGGTTTGTGGAAATGTATGTATGATTGCATATATGCCATTTATGTTTCTTGAAGTTCCTATAACATGTTTGGGTTTTCACTGTAAACCAACTTAAGGGATTATTTGCCAATAAAAGAGTTAGTCTTTCTTACCCTCTGAATACTAAACTCTGGCAAAGTCTTTTAACCTTTGGTTGAGAATCCTGCTGTCATCCTAAGTGAAGCAGCACAAATGTAAGGGGAACATAATGATAATATGATAGCTATCAGCTCTCTTGAGCTGAATCCTTCTTTATTAAGCATTATTTGTCGATAATGTGGCAGGAATTTGCTCACTACTTTTGGCAAGGCTGACACATTATTTACTAAGAGAGGTCATAGTCTCTCCTAGTGCCACATGATATTTAAATATATATTGTATTACACAGTTGTTTAGTATTAATTATAAGAAAACACAGAATATCGCTACTGCAGTATCAATACAACACTGGATACTGAGTATAGGCTTATCTTGAGTCAAGTGTCTGACATTCAGTTGTCATTTCCCTGGGATACTCCTGTAATGGCAGTAAAGATAACATCAGTCACTGGTCTATTACAGGATCCCTTATATCTGGTTCAGTGTGTCCATTTTGTGACATCTATGAGGAAAGTAATAGCTGCAGGTCATTAATGAAGTAAAATAAAAAAATACCTATCATGTTGTTTCCTGTGGTACAGGTGATCCTTCTGCTTGTGCATTTGTTTTTATTTTTACAAATGAATGGCATATGTATGAGATAGTGGCATTCTGACTATATTTCTTCCACAATATTTTAATTGTAAACTCACAATGTAATGTATCCATCAGCCTGGGTAACATCACTGCTCACTATTAGCAATTATGTGGAATCTGTATTGTTTTAATGCCTGCATTACTGTTGAAATAATTATCAGTAAGCAGAGTCACACAAATAATGCTAACACTCTGTAGTTCCAATGCCTTCACATACTAACTAGTCCACCTCAGCAATGCTCTTTCCAATCTCCACACACACAATGCCCAATCAGAAGCTAACTCTATCCTTCTCCAGTCATCTCAGCACTCTACATTCAACCACATTTATTACCTGCACTTACAGTTCTCCCTGTCTGATGTCTTGTCTTTCTCATTTAAGCTCCCTTATTTTCATATAGTGTTATTCTAAACAGGTTCTATAACATCAACAATAAATAACACACTTTTCAATGTATAGCTATTACTCCCTCTCCCTCCACCCCTGGGATCCGTTCAAAATATTCTTCAGTTATCTTCTTCTATTAAACTCACACTCAAACTTCCAGCAATCAGATTTTAGCATCTCCAGGTGACATCCACCCTATATGCCTCAACCCCTCAGCTACCCCAGCATACCCTCTAACTTTTTTGACAAATTGCACCAGTGTCGACCATAGTTGTTCACCACTTATATCTCACCGCACCTCTCCTACACCTATCAAATGTCTCCCTGGCAATATCTTATTATAACCCCTCTTTTGTTACTCACACGCCCAACATCCTTTCATCAAAACTCCAACAGCCCCACTTTCAGGTATCAGACACTTTAACTCAGTCAGCCTCGGTGTTATTTCCCCATCACACCTAGCCTAATCAGTTAATAACCTCATTCTCTACAGAGTTGCTCTAAATTAAAAAAAAATAAACTTAAACAGCTTTTCTCTTATCTCTTCCTTCCTCACTCACTTAACCTCCTTGGAGATATTCATCCAAACCGAGATCCCATCCATCCATCCATCCATCCATCCATCCATCCATCCATCCATCCATCCATCCATCCATCCATCCATCCATCAAAAAAAGGATTGACCTTTCCCTCTTCACAAAATACTTACCAAACTGCCACCACAAATGCATCCTGTCCATTAGGCCAAGCATCTAAAACCAATAACCAGCACTTTTATAACACTATCCTCAGAATCATTAGAAACAAACTGCTAGAAGACCATGAGTAAATTGCTCGCCACTCCCTTGACATCATGTTTGTAACTGAAACTAAGCTAAAACAAGTTGTAAAAAATAAGGAGATCTTACCACTAGGTTTTCCCTACCACCAAGGTATAGCGTGCTTTGATTATATCAAACAAACAAACAAAAACAAAAAACAAAAATACAAAAAAGCAGGTAGTGTGGCAGTAGTGTACAATACCACCCTGCATCTATCCCACTCTAGGAATAGACCCCTAGTGAGTAATAGGTATACATTAAAAAGTGTGTTATTGTTATTTATTGTTGATATTATAGAACCTGTTTAGAATAAGACTATATAAAAAGGAAGGGAGTTGAAATGAGAAAGACAAGACATCAGACAGGGAGAACTGTGAGTGCAGCTAAATAAATGTAGTTGAAGATAGAGTGCTGAGATGTCTGGAGAAGGATAGAGCTGATTCAGCATTGTTATTACTTATGCATCATTGCTATCTATATACTCTCTGGTAGCAACATAGACAATACAAAGGAAGTCCTCTCATGGGCATCAGTAAATATCAAACAAGAAGCCATAATACTAGGTGATGTCAGTATAGATTGGCAAACGATTATTAATGAGTCCCATAGTAATATAATCAGTTTATATGGCCTCAATCAACTCATCTCCACAACTACATGATACAATAAAAATAGTAATAAAAGTTCCACCATTGACTGGATACTCACAAATATTCCAAACAATATTATTGCTTCTGGTTCCCTCCCCCCACTCCATAATTCATTCACTCAAACAGAGCTCTAGAAGCTTGCACTGTAACATTCAGTGGGTAGAGCCTACGCTTTCTCTGGTTCCCTCCCCCCACTCCATAATTCATTCACTCAAACAGAGCTCTAGAAGCTTGTACTGTAACATTCAGTGGGTAGAGCCTACGCTTTCTGATAAAATCAAATAGTGTCCTCATTTTTCAAACAAATATTCATATCTCTTGAATCATGGGTGTTACTTAAAAAGTGTAAAATGGGAAAATCAACAAACTATTTTTGTAGTGTTACTATTTTTAGGTTCTACATCTTAAACTAGATTTTATAAGTCGAATTAAACACTCCAAGGTTTAAGTTTGTAATATTTTTAACAACTTATTTTACTTATATATTTACTTACTTACATTTGTTTACCAGTGATTAGGATCACAAAACTTACATTACCTTTTATATTACCTCTGCAACCACTCAAGTTACACACATATTATAAGACAAACCTTACTTTACCTATCAAATCAGCCTTCTACTGTTACTCACCTTCCTATATACTGTTCCTATGTTTGTCAACATGTAATCTACCCAAATAACCATGCTAGAAAAATGCTACAACAAAATAGGTAAATTGGCTGCTGATATGCCTTATAGATCCCATCACAGTCTGTTAAAACAGATTAATTCATTAGAATTGATTCACTATTTAATATTCACACAACTAAAAACTGGTTGCAGTCTCATTTCTCAACCTGAAAAATCCCATATGCTAAAAAATAGTATGCAGCTTTTCTCTACATCTAATACTCTTTGCTCTACAGACAAATTATTACTGTACCCAATTAAATCAAAAAACACTGCAGGTGACTCACTGTATTCTCCACATATCTCTAAAGTCTGGAATTGCATTCCCCTCTTACTCAGACAAACTAACTAAAACAACACATAAAGATCTAATGGCTTTGGTCATGCATCACAGCTGGCTAATTCCCCTGAATTACCTATATCCACTCTACCCCAGTCTGCTCTAAAATGACTACTTGGCCAGTAATCCTCTATTTTATCTTGTAGTATTATGTCTACCTGGCCACATATACTGTACCACACACTCCTCACCTTTATATTGCTATGAAAGTTCATTTTACTACTGTCTTGCTATTAAAAATCCAATGGGTGCAAACTGTGTTTATCTAAACTCAATCATTCTTATCTACCTTTAAAAGATGTTGGCTATTTTTGTGTTACCTATATTAAGATATATGTCTTATATGCAGACAATTCATAAGCATATTGTTAATGTTTTTATTTTCTCACTGTTGTATGCTCAAACAATCATAACTTTTCTCATTACTGTATTCTCTAATGATTCATCACACTATGTATGTGCGTATGTCAGTTTCTTTCTGTATCCTGTAGAGCTTTTCTTCTCTGGACTCCACTAAAAAGGGTTTTTCTACCCAGGCAGACTTTCCCATTAAACAAAAGCAATAAATAAATAATAAACTGTATTAGATGCATGACCAATGTTATTCTTTCATAAACAGTTTGCTTTTATATTTGTCCCTCAGTCAAATATATCTCTTTACCAAATTAGGTGCAGGTTTTGGAGCCTGTAATGTTATTAATTTTATGTGCATTGATAGATCTGTTTTGCACTTTTATGTGTCAGTCTGTATTGTAATCTAGTTAACTTTGTGCTATGAGGGCATTTAAGATATTAAATATATGGAGGGTGGTACAGCAAGTATCTCAAATATAATTTTGAGTTGTCTAGTAGACTAAAAAAACAGTAAATACTTTTTTTTGGAGGTTTTGTTAGTGGAGGGATAATATTTAAAGTTCACAAGCTTACAGCCAGCCATGTTAAAAGTTAGTAAGATTAGATCCTGAGATTGGCTAATTGTCCTTTATTTAAGTGTAACATTTATGTCATGCAGTATAATTTGTAATCTGACCTTTTACTATAGTACTTTTCTGATTGTGCAGGAATCGTCAATTTACAATGCTGGTATGTACTTTTTCATGAACTAACTGGTGTTCCAGATAGGAATACATTATTCCAGAGTTGTAGACAGCTATTTTGGAGGCCTGTGCTCCCGTAAATTTAAGTTCAAGAGCAAAAAAGAAAAAAAATGTGTTTCTATAGTTGTAGCAAGCAACTTGATACATGAAGGACAGAAGTTCTTCAGCCATGACCACAAATGCAGAATCAGCATTATTTTCTGACTGCTGATACCGCATAACTGATTGATCAAAATCTGCTAGTTATTCCCTCAGTGCCATGCACACATGATGGCTCCCCCTTTACTCCACCCTAGCTACACTTTTGCATTATTCTTTCCTGTTAGGAAGAGCTATATGAAATTTGCATGTCATACATGTTATATCTAAAAGTAAACTTTTGGTATTTTTTTCTATAACATGAGAATGAAGAAGAAGTTATGTACTCACCCTAACATTCCATCTGTGTTATCCATTTAGATTCTTCATCAGCAATTGGCTTTGGATCCAACTCAGCTGCATTTTACAACTCGTGGATACTGGAAACTCTTGAGCTCCTCCCTTACCCATAATGCTCTAGTTCCTTACAATACCTCAGATCTTGTTTGCTAGCCATATAGTTTCAAAGAAATTTAGAAACAGCACTAGGATGGGAAACCAATATCTGGAGCTCAGCGGGTTCCCTTATTATCTTCTTGTTCTTACAGAAGTCGAAAACCAACTGGTAGGGGGTTAGTAGGAGGGGAATTTAGGAAGAATGAGTATGGACAATGCAAATGGAGTGTTATGGTGAGTACATAACTTCTTTATCTGATGCTATCAATTTTCATTAATTTCTCAACAATTGGGACAGAGTCCTCAGCTACCTGAATCTCAGGAGGACTCTAAGGAAGGATATTCCTGAGCACTGTTGTGCTGAAGGCTGCTATTCCCCTAGAGACCAGATCCAATTTGTAATGAGTAGTAAAGGTATGAGTATTGCTCAAGTTGCAGCCACACAGATATCACCCATGGAAGACATAGATAAAAATATTGATGAAGTTGCCATGGACCTGGCTGAATGGGCTCTTAAAGGTTTTGACAAAGACAAACCCAATTTGTTTAAGACAAAGAAAATGCAATCAGATAACCATTTGGCTAAAGTCACTTTGGTAACTGGCTTGCCCAATTCCAATTCTGCAAAAGAAACAAATAATTGATCATGTTTTCTTAAATTCTTTGATCTACGCAAATAGAAACATAACTGTCTGCAAACATCCAGCAAATGTAACATGCAGTCTCCTTTGTTCATGAAATTTGGAAAGAAAACTAGAAGATTAATAGATTAATTGATGTTGGAGACTGACACCACCTTAGAAAGAAAGGCTGGGTTGCTTCATAATGCTACCCTTTCTTTATGGAGATAAGGTGGCTTAGAAGATAAGGCTTAAAGTTTAGAGACTCTTCAAATAGAGGTTATAGCTACCAAAAAAATAGTTTTCCAGGTTAAAAATTTTAGTTCACACTTTACTGATGGTTCAAATGGAAATTCAGTTAAGGCTTGTAAAACTAAATTCAAATACTGTGGCAGAGCTGGATCTTTAAAAGGTGGTCTCAGTAGAAAGGTACCCCTTATAAAGGCATTGCAAAGTTCTGAAGACACTAAGGTTGAATTATTCACTCCTGTATGAAAATTAGAAATGGCAGCTAGTTGTACTTTAATAGTCAAGAAGCTAGTCCCTTCATTAAAAATTGTAGCCCAAAACTCAAGAATGTTATGTACTGGTGCTGAAAAAGTGTCAGTGTCTTTCTGTTGTGCTAAAAACAAATCTTTTCAATATACTTCTGTAAATATTCATAGTGGAAGCTTTACAGGAAGATAAAAGAATATGACAGACAAGGGAGGAGAGCCTGGGTTGTCTAGCTATCAATGGAAGTGAAGAAATCATGTGGTCGGCTTTAGGCCTAAAATGTTCGGGTGAATTATGTCTTTCAGGTGAGACAGGAGGTCTGGAGTTGGATCCAAAATCCATGACTGGTGAACTAGATGAGGCCAGAAAAAGGGGAACCAAATATGATGAGGTCACTAAGGGCCAATGAGGATGACTTTGCTCTTCAATTCAGATACTTTCTGGAGGAACTTGGGGATCTAAGAAGTTGGGGGTAATCATAGAGGAGACCGAGGTGCCAATCATGGAGGAGAGCATCTCTTGGTAATTCCCCTAGTGGGAGGATTAGGGTAAAGAATCTGCTGCACTTGTTGAGGGGAGATGCAAAGAGATCCCAGCAAAGTTGGCCTCATTGGTGGAATATCTTTTCTGCAACTCTCATGTTGAGAAATCACTAGTGAGGCAATAAAATGGACCTGCTCAACTTGTCTGCTATCACATTGTATTTCCCCAGAATGTGAATTGCTATCAGAAATTGATTGGATGAGTTTAACCAGTGCCACAGTCTTTTAGCTTCTTGACACAGGGGGTTAAGATCTGGTTCCTCTTTGTTTGTTGATGCACCATACCACTGACATATTGTACTTCTAAATCACAATAGTCCATGAAGGGAGAGAGTCTTGAAAAACCTGTAAAACTAGGAGTATTCCTCTCATTTCCAAGACATTGATATGTGTGTTGGACTATTTAGGGGGACCAAGTGCCTTGGACTGTCTTTTCCAGAAAGTGCCCTCACAACACAGTTTGGGATGCAGCTATGTTCACTATGGCTTTGGGCTGAGGAAGACTGAAGTGGCCTGGTAATATCTGATCTGACTGAATCCATCACAAGAGATACTTTTTGCATGTTTGAGTTATTCTGATCTGGGTGGACATAGGTTGGTGTAAAATAGACCACTGAGTTGCTAGGGTCCATGGAAGAATTCTTATATGGTATCTTTCTAATGGAACCAGAACTATCACTGTGGACATTGACCTCCCCCCCAAGGCTTGTAGAATTAATCGAGCTGATAGAAAAAAATTTTGAATTATCTTTTTGACTTGAAATCAAATAGTTTGTACACTTGGTAAGGGAAGAGAGGCTGTCATTAATACCATATTGAACAAGGCCCCTATGAATGCTAATGTCTGAAATGGTTTAGCTGAGACTTTTTGTGATTGATGGTAATTCCTAGATGAGAGCAAAGCTGGAGTACATACGCTCATGCTTTTATCAGAAGATGCGTGGTTGGAGTGGTTATGAGCCAGTCATTCATGTATGGAAACACCCAGAATCCCTGCAGTCTCAGGTGAGCTTCTACTACTACCATGCATTTGGCGAACACCCTGGGGGTTGTGGTGAGGTCAAAGGGCAGGGATCTGAATTGATATTGACTGGCTCCCAGCCAGAAGCGTAGGTATCTCCTGGATTGTCTACCCATTTTTATGTGATAGTATGCATCCTGAAAATCTACTGAGCACATCCAGTCAAGAAGGGCACAATGGACTAACTGTGGCCATCTGGAACTTTATACACTGAACTGATTTGTTCAGATTGCTGAGATCCAAAAATGGTCTCCAGTCCCCTGTTTTCTTTGACACAAAAAAGAATCTTGAGTATGTTCTGGACCCTTTCTCATCGAGGGGAGGGGGTGGACCTCTTGGATTACTCTTTTATTCTAGCAGCTTTTTTATTTATAGAGCTGTTGTTTTCTTCTGACTAGGTGGCACATTGGGAATTTTGTTTACTGTTGAAGAGGGAGGTAGGGAAAAGATTATTATATAATATCTGGAAATAATCCTCTTCACCCATGTATCTTTTGTAATGTCTAGCCAAGCTCCCTGGTGCAGTGATAAATGACCCCCAACTGTCTCCAGAGGTGGACAATCAAGTCTTCTTTCATGAGCGCTGGTAGGATCTGTCAGAAAAACAATCTCTGGACCCCTGGTTATGTGGTCCTCCTCTGTCATGGGAGTGGCATCTTCTGTTAGAGTTCAGCACTCTGCCCTCGGGGGAACTATCTCCACATGGAACATGGAAAGAACTCTGGAACTTTCTAAATTACATTTTTGACTACCTCATTGATTCCTCAAGAAGGTTCATTGAGGAGTTGAAAAATATACACTCACTGCAGACATGGTCTTATCATCTTGCTTACATCTAGAGAGTGTGTTTTAACTTCAGGGACAAATAAAAAACTTCTGTCAAAGGGAGCACTGACAAAGGAGGACTTGAATGTCTCTGTGAAATCACACAGCTACATTCAGGCATGTCTTCTAATGGAAATGCCTGAACCTGCTTCCCTTCAGGTACCTTCAGCTGCATGTGAAATGTGCCTCATGGATGAATTTGTGATGGATTGTAGGGTAGCCAATTTTGAGGCAATAGAGATCTGTGCATTAGAAACAATGGTCCCAGAGAGGGATTTGGCAAGTTCTTTAATCAAGTCCCTCTGACGTCTGCTGAAGTGTGCCAAATAATTTAGTGACCTGAGTGCAAAGGTTGCTGAAGCATATACACACTGCCCAAATTTGTCCACTGCCCTGGACACCCTGTTTGTGGGGGTGGACAGATGAAGTCTGTTCCACGAGTTCCTTCTTTGTAGCTGCTGCTATGACTATGGCATCTACTGGTAATCCTTTGCTCCAAAATAATCTTCCTTTCATTGGTTCCAGGATCCTGTCTGGTCTCTTGGGGATTGGCTCAACAGCATCAGCTTCCTTCCATACCTACATAGAGCTCAAAACAATGAGCTCATTGGTGGGTGGAGCCACCCAGGAGGTAGATGGACCAGACCAAAAGGCTTCCAGGAATACTGATCCTCTTGGGAAGGGTTATCAGAAGACCAACCACCCTTTTGCTTAAGGATCTCCAGTATGTCTCCAAAGGAGACATCAGCAGGTGGTGATGTTGGGGAGCCTTTCCCCTCATCAAAATCAGTATCTTCTGTGACCGACTCTTGAGGAGAATGTAAGTGCCCACTCTTGGACTTTCTCTTCCTAGGGACTTCTTCAGTGGGATGTTATGGAGAAGTATCAAAAGATATAAGTATATCCTGCTGAGTAGACTGGAGTCTTTGGGTTTGCTGTCCTCGTGGAGTAGAGTGTTGAGGCTCAATGTACGAAGACATATGGGATTCAGAAGGAAGATCTGAGGGTGATGGAATTTCTCATCCTCTAGAAGCAGAGATTACTCATTTCACCACTTCTAAGGCAGAATGTTCTGGGAGAAGGAGGCCAACAGATCCGAGAAAACATGCTTCCAGACCATTGACTATCTCTGATTTGAAGGAAGCCCACCCAAGGCAGAGGTCAGAACTGAGCTGTCCAATGCTGAGGCTCTGAATGGCAGAGAAGGCTCCAACAACTTCAGAGTCAACTATGGCTCTGAGAGTCATGTGGCTCCAACACACTCAAAGCCAGTGCACTAACAGAATTTATCAAATGTATCAGAGCAGAAGATACAGCAATCTTCAGATCTTATACAGATGATCACAGAAGAATCAAATCCAAGGGCCCAAAAGCCAAGAGTCATATTGGAGAAGGAGCCAAGATGGGTGGAGTTGCACTGGTAAAGGTCGTTGGACCCAAAGGCTTAGGAGCTGGGAGAACTCCCATCTGACTCTGTGCCAAGATAAACTTCATCATCACTCTATTTACATCTGCTTCTGTCAGACTCCTGGAAGAATGAGAAGAAGAAGCCACTAAAGGGGACTTAGAATGGCAGCACATCTCTAAAAAAGGTGATGGCAGCCGGGAAGGAACAGGGTCCAGAGAAGATGCATGCCAGTTCTGAGGGAGCTGTTTCAGATCCAAAGGTATTGGATCCAATGAATCAGATTGGGCATCTGAGGCAGACTGATCCAAAAATTTAGGGTTTTGATCCAACCATTTAGACATTTTATGGGCTGGCTCTGTGATCCAGTCAGAACATGGAGTGGAGGATCTGGAAGGGTCCGACAGTCATTTGATGGGCTCTGTTTTGCCTGATTTGGAGGTTTGAGCACCAGATAATGATTCTGAGAAGGTTGTAGCAAAAGTCCTTTCAAAATAAGTTTAGTCTTGTAATCAACTAAGGCCCATGGATTAAAAGCTTTGCAAATATTATATGACACCTTTAAGTGTACTGGGCTCAAGCAATAAACACAAGAGTCATAAGCATCTGACAAAGGAATCTTATGCCCACACTCTTTGCATTTTTTAAAATTGGCAGATTTTACAGCCATCTTTAAAAAAGCAGTATAACACTAAGAAGCTTTTTTTAAATAGGAAAAAAAGAAAAGAGAAAAATTACCAACAGTGGTAATTAAAAAAATTGCCACAAGGCTATAGGTAAAGTGGAGAAAAATACCAACAATGGTAATTAAATTACACTAAGAGACGTGTAAGATAAGGGAAGAATAAATGAGCTACATAGAAATAAAAAGGATAAAGATAGTGAAAAAATAAGCAATCTGCTTACTTATCCAACCAGAAAACACTAACGTTCAAGCACTAACAGTGGCCATGTTCGTATGCAAAGGCAGCAAACTAGATCTGGGGTATCATAGTGGAATGGAGAATTATATGTAAGGGAGGAGCTCCAGAGTTTCCAGTATCCATGAGCTGTAATACGTGGCCAAATCAGATCTGAGGGTTAGATCCAAACTCAGTTGTTGATAAATTAATGAAAACTGACAACATCAGATCATATGTTTTATACAATAAGCACACGTGTGCATCTCAGTTTGATACATATAACAAGAAATGGGTACAATGCTTATTTTCTTAAAATGACTAAAGCATTTCTCTAGTGACATCCTGGTTAAAAGAGGTTTATTGCTTAACAAATTACAGGTTTAGCACTTCATAATTCCAGTTTTCTGGCCCAAGGGCTGTTAATGAACATTGCTGATCATGAATATTGACTCCCACAAACTGGGATCATAAGCCCATTTACTAACCAAAACATCTAAATTATTTTGAAATTATTTCAATTTTTATAAAGAATGAATTCTATGAGGCATCCTGTTCAATGAAACAGATATACACTATGTCATATATAACATTTTTAACTTTGTTCTGTTAAATGAAGTTTGAAAATGTAGATATATGTCTGTATGTTCTTGAGTTAGTATAGATTTCAAGATTTAGTGAAGCATGTAATAGTTTATCCCTAAAAGCTTTATAAACCATAAGTGATTTACCCATTTGATGTCTGTATTGGAGCATGGATTTTTTTTAATGCTAACATCTCTTCATATAATTTTGTCCTCCAACAGATGGAAACCTTTATGTAACTCTTCTTTAAAATGATTCAAGATTTAGTAACTACTCAGTGACGTAATTACAAAGCATGGTATTATATTCTGTCTTAAAATCTAAATAAGGTCTATATGATGAAACCATACTTTTCTCAACTTTTATTAATATATTTTATTAATAGTCTCAGCTACCTCATAGGCTTGCTACAAATTAAATTAACATATCTGTCAAATGAATATTTTGATTAAATCATTATACCAAAATCACTGACTATTGTAAATCCAATTTGTATAATTTGGGTTTATTATACATATATTTGCTTATATGGCCCTTAGATAATTATCAGTCCATCTTTACAAGCATGCTTTTATATTATTAGATTTTAAGACATTAATAATTGCTTTGTGGTAGTGAATCAAAACCTGTGGCCACGTCAAGGAACAGAACTCCAGTAGTCAAACCAAGGCCCATAGCCATAGTAATAAGTTATAGAATTCAGTCAGATTTGTTAAGTTTGATCAGCATTTGATAAATCCAGTACATGAAAAAATATTATCAGGGCTGCATAGATGTTAGACTAATTAGCCTGTAGGTTTTTGTTTCCAGGCTATTATCATTCATATAAGCTGGCATGATATTAGATGATTTCCACCAGATGAGTTCTGATCTTTTCTTTAACACTAGGTACTGTAAAGTACAGGGGGCAGTTCATTGTACCACCCCAGCTAATCTCCCACTACCACACCAGAACTATTCCCTTCATACATTATATATATACTTACAATCCTGTGAATCTGAGCTACACCACTGAGCACTCTTAAAAACCAAACTTTCCTACCAACTTTGCCCCCATTTTACTTCTTGTTTCACTGGCCACCCCAACTCTTTCCTCCTCATTTCCTTCTTTCCACGCTATTTTACTTTACCAGCTCTCCTTCCACTCCACCCATTATAAGTGACACAACTACAGTCTTTGCTATTCTCTGCCTCTTTAATTATTCTTCACTCTTCTCTGCACTCCACTTATGATTCTTCTGTTTTGTTCCACCAGCTTGACCTCTATCGTTTTGTTGTTGTATATTCACAAAATGCATACTTTTAATGATTTCTACAAGGCATTGATGTTGTTACTCACATGTCTCTTTATTTTGCCCTTTTTAATGTTCCCAAACTTGCAATGTAACTTGGTATGGTTATAATATATGAGTATTATTTTTTGGCATCATTTGTTTATCTTGTGTTTGTGGAGCTTTGTCAATGTTTTTAATGATTATCTACAAGGCATTAATGTTGTCATTCACATGTTATTTTTCTTGCCCTTTTTATGGTTTTAAACTTGAAATGTAGCTTTGTCTTGTTATGATATATGTGTAATATTTTTTGGCATCATCTTGTTTTATCATGTGTTTGTCGAGCTTTTCTCCTCAGGTCTCTACTGAAAATGGACCCCCAGCTCAGTGGACTAATCTGATTAACAAAGGACAAATAAAATAATAAATAATACAGTCAATAGTAATGGTTCTCATTTAAGCAAGCTTCATACACTCTGTGTGAGACAAGGAGTCTTCCATGGTGAGCTTGATTGATGTATAAAGAATGCTTCTCAAGGCTTAAGTACCCAAAGTCATCAGCTTTAAGTCAACATATTCTGGTCCATAAAATGATAAAGCCTTTTAGGATGGTGATTTATTTTCCCATTCTTAATATTTTTATTAAAAAAAGGTGTTTCAATTCCACAAATATTAGTGAATTGTGCTCAGAAGTACCGATAGGGGGATTAATGCAAACTTTACTCATTAAGTTGACAATATTGGTGATAAAACCTAGTGTATGATTACCAAAAGTTATGTTTTTTGCTTACTGAGTTAAATCATGAAAAGAAAGTAAATCTAAAATTTCAAGTTCAAAAGTTGTCATTGAATATTTTATCCAGTCAGTACTCAGATAATTAAAATCTCATATTAACAATATGTTTTTGGCATCCATTAATTTTAGCCAAAAAACAAAGGAATCCCAGAGCCAAGACAAGCCAACACTGATATTTAATAAAATATGTAAGCGCTTTCGAACAGAGTTCTTCTTCAGACAAATTAAAAATGTAATAATACCAACTTTTAAACACATACCAATTAAAAACAAACTAATCATTTTGCTTATAGCAATTACTTATGGAAATCCCTTGACTATAAACCCTGTCTTAAAGAGACCTTGTCATTAATACTCAGATTTCTGCCAGCACAGAATTTAAAATCCAATACAATTCCCTTTCTTCAGTATAATTTTTTAAATCACCTCCACATTGTCCTTTAAACACAGTTTCTACAACCTTAAACATAAAACTATGTGAAGGTCCTGACTCATGCACACGTTTAGCTAGAGCATTGGTTAAATCACTTCTCCTAATTGCATAATTATGCTCACATATTCTTTCATAAAACACTCTATTAGTTTTTCCTAGATAAAAACTTTCACATGCTATGCATGCTGCTAAATAGACAATGTTTCTAGTCTTACAATGTGCATGTACATTAAAAAAATATCTTTGTTTAGAAGCAGGATGTATAAACAGATTTGACGTTTCTATAAAAGAACAATATTTACATCAACCACTTGGAAAGGTACCAAAATGTAAATGCCTATCTGAAGTGTCTTCCTAACACAATTTGGACTCCCTATGGCAGAGCTGTCTTTTTAAAGACTTCTTGTTCTTATATGTATAAAAAGGGGAAACCCCCACTATACCAAGAATCCTGTCACCTGTAGTAAGGATGTTCCAGTTGGAATCTATTATATGTCTAACCTGTCTAAAATCACTAGCATAAAGCAATACTAATGGTATATAAGTATTCCTTTTCTCTTTTACTGATGAAAACCTCGTTGTAATTTTTACATAGAAATAGGGGGAAGTTGTATTAACCCTTAATTTACTTACTTCTTCTACCATTCCATTTATTTCTCTATTACTATACCCTCTGGCCATAAAGTCAGAAGATAGTGATTCAAGGTCAGTTTGAAAACCCTTGTTAGTGTTGTTGAGCCGTGAGACTCTCATCGCTTGACCTTTCAGGACATTCCTGTAAACATAGGGAGGATGCATACTACTACGCTGAAGCAATGTGTTTTTCCTGCATGATTTTTGATAGAGTCTAGTAACAGAATTCCCAATACTGTCTTTTTGATCAAGAACATCTAAAAATATAACCTCTTTCCTGGATGCATGTGAAGTAAAATGCAGAAGGGAAGTAGTGTTATTTAATCAATGAAGTCAACTACCTGTGACTCATTACCTAACCAAACCAGAGCCACATCATCAACAAACCTCCTATAGAATAAGAGAGAACCTTTGCATGGGCTATTAAACACATCCTCTTCTTCCCATCTAGCTAGGACCATGCTGGTGTAGCTATTTGCACAGGAAGTGCCCATAGCTATGCTGACTTTTTGTAAGTAGTAATTTCCCTGAAGCATGAAAATATTATTTTCTAGTACAACCTCAAGACAAAAGCATATCAAATCTGTTTGATATCTGAATCAGTATGTAGAGTTAGAAAGGACTTAACCATACTAATGCCTTCTAGATTGGGAATGCAGGTGAACAATGACTCCACATCTAGGGTAACTAGCAAACAGTCTTTCAGGTCAGCATCATTGTCTTGAACAAATGCATATAGATCATTTAAAAATTGCTGTGCATCATTAAGCATAGTAACTACATTAAGTACCGGACATAATTGATTATCTATAAATACAGAAAAAGCTTCCATTTTCAATTTCCTCCCTGAAACTACTGGCCTGAATAGAGGTGAGAATAATTTTTTATGGACCTTGGGAAGGCCCTGAAAGACTGGCATCACAGGATATTCAACACCCAAATATTGTGAAAATTGTTCAGTAATCAAAATATTTTCTAAACAATCACAAATAGTGAAGAAAATTGTGCATTGTATATCCCATATCTAATCCAACTCAATTTTCTCATAGACAGTAACATCATTTAACATCTCATAAATACAGTTTACATAATAATCACTATCAAGTAAAACACCTTTATCTGCTCTCTTTATAACACTATCATCTTTCTCTAAAGCCATTAGGGCTAATTTCTCTTCCTTATTTAAATTGTAGAAATTACGTCCCATAGGCTTTTCAGAGCAAGGTGTAGACGTTCCCAAAAATAATTGAAATAAATCCTGTTCACATTTCCTACAGAACACCTCTAAAGTGCAGTCTGTAGGTGGTTGAAACAAACTCGGTTTTCAAAAAACATTTCCACTTAAAGAATAGTCAGTGTTGTTAAAATGCATCTTTAAAGCTACATTTCTGATAAAGAGTCTTAAACTAGTCAACAGTATGTCGATGAAACATCGGGTATAATATTCAAACGCATGTGGAAGATGGTGCAGAGTCCCCGATTATCAATCTTTCGAAAAAGGTACTGTCTCAAGCTGAAATATCATTACTAGAAAGAGGTTTGACTTTTGTTCCAGCAGAGAAGACAGACTTCTTTGAAGTGTTGACTAGTTTAAGACTCTATCAGAAATGTAGCTTTAAAGTTGCATTTTAACAACACTGACTATTCTTTAAGTGGAAATGTTTTTAGAAAACTGAGTTTGTTTCAACCACCTGCCGTCTGCACTTTAGAGGTGTCCTGTAGGAAATGTAAACAGGATTTATTTCAATTATTTTTGGGAACATCTACACCTTGCTCTGAAATGCCTACGGGACGTAAGTTCTATAATTTAAATAAGGAAGAGAAATTAGCCCTAATGGCTTTAGAGAAAGATGGTAGTGTTATTATAAAGAGAGCAGATAAAGTTGGAGCTACTGTTTTGCTTGATAGTGATTATTATGTAAACTATATTTATGAGATATAAATCCAAAAACAAACGATGTTGGGGAAAAAAGAACTACTGGTGTGTAAAAGCAAACAAAATCAAAAAGTACAAATGAGAAATACAACCAGTGGTACACAGCAGAGGTAGATCCAAGTCATAGTTTAATGTATAGAATAACACAAAGATGAGTGCTTTTGCATATAGCTTCTTCAGATCAAAAACAGAATAAAGCACTAGCTACTAGTCAACCTGGAAATAATATGCTTTAAGCCAAGGTAAAAACAAGTTTCCAGGTTGACTTTAAGAAGTGCTGGTGATTAATTACTAGTTCTAAATACCTAGCAACCTGAAAATGCCTTTTTCACTGATTGGATGCACTATTGAGTTTGTACTATAAGTAGCTAGTGCTATATTCTGTTTTTTTGATCTGAAGAAGCTATATGCAAAAGTGCTCATCTGTGTGTTATTCTATACATTAAACTATGACTTGGATCTACCTATGCTGTGTACCACTGGTTGTATTTCTCATTTGTACTTTTTGCATTTATGAAATGTTAAATGATGTTTCTGTCTATGAGAAAATTGAGTTGGATTATATATGGGATATACAATGCACAATTTTCTTCACTATTCGTGACTGTTTAGATCATTTTTTGATTACTGAGCAATTTTCACAATATTTGAGTGTTGAATATCCTGTGATACCAGTCTTTCAGGACCTTAAAAATGTAGTCTCACCTCTATTCAGGCCAATAGTTTCTGGGAGGAAATGGATAAAGGAACTTTTTTCTATATTTATAGATAAGCAATTACGTCTAGTACTTAATGTAGTTACTATGCTTAATGATACACAGCAATTTTTAAATGATCTACATGCATTTGTTCAAGACAATGATGCTGACCTGAATGACTGTTTGCTAGTTACCCTAGATGTGGAGTCATTGTTCACCTGCATTCCCAATCTAGAAGGCATTAGTATGGTTAAGTCCTTTCTAACTCTACATACTGATTCAGATATCAAACAGATTTGATATGCTTTTGTCTTGAGGTTGTACTAGAAAATAATATTTTTATGTTTCAGGGAAATTACTACTTACAAAAAGTCAGCATAGCTATGGGCACTTCCTGTGCAAATAGCTACACCAGCATGGTCCTAGCTAGATGGGAAGAAGAGGATGTGTTTAATAGCCCATGCAAAGGTTCTCTCTTATTCTATAGGAGGTTTGTTGATCATGTGGCTCTGGTTTGGTTAGGTAATGAGTCACAGGTAGTTGACCTCATTGATTATTTAAATAAATCTACTTCCCTCCTGCATTTTACTTCAGGTTATATTGTTAGATGTTCTTCTTCAAAAAGACAGTATGGAGAATTCTTTTACTAGACTCTATCGAAAATCATGCAGGAAGAACACATTGCTTCAGCGTAGTAGTATGCATCCTTCCCATGTTTACAGGAATGTCCTGAAAAGTCAATGGATGAGAGTCTCATGGTTCAACAACACTGAAGAGAGTTTTAAAACTGACCTTCAATCACTGTCTTCTGACTTTATGGCCAGAAGGTATAGTAATAGAGAATTAAATTGAATGGTAGAAGAAGTAAGTAAATTAAGAGCTAATACAGCTTCCTCCTATTTGTCTGGAAAAATTGTAATGAGATTTTTCTCAGTAGAAGAGAAAAGGAATAATTATATACCATTAGTATTGCCTTATACTAGTGATTTTAGATAAGTTAGACATGTAATAGATTCTAATTAGAGCACCCTCACTACAGATGACAGGATTAAGGGTATAGTGGGGGTTTCTCCTTTTTATACATATAAGAGCAAGAAGTCCTTAAAAAGACAGATCTGCCATAGGGTGTCCAAATTGTGTCAGGAAGATACTTCAGATAGGCATTTACCTTTTGGTACCTTTCTATGTGGTAGATGTAAAATTGTCCTTTTATAGAAACATCAAATCTGTTACATCCTGCTTCTAAACAAAGATTTGTTTTTAAGGTACATGCACATTGTAAGACTAGAAACATTGTCTATTTAGCAACATACATAGCATGTGAAAGTTTTTATCTAGGAAAAACTAATAGAATGTTTTATGAATGAATATGTGCGCATACTTATGCTATTAGGAGAAGTGATTTAGCCAATGCTCTAGCTAAATATGTGCATGAGTCAGGACCTTCACATAGTTTTATGTTTAAGGTTGTAGAAACTGTGTTTAAACAACATCATGGAAGTGATTTAAAAAGATGATACCGAAGAAAGTGAATTGTATTAGATTTTTAAGTTCTGTGCTGACAGAAAACCGTATATTAATGACAGGGTCTCTTTCAGACTGGTTTTAAAGTCAAGGGATTTGCATAAGTAATTGCTATAAGAAAAATGATTGGTTGGTGTTTAATTGCTAGGTGTTTAAAAGTTGGTTTTGCTACATTTTTAACTTGTCTGAAGAACTCTGTTCGAAAGCACATACCTATTTTATTAAATATCAGTGTTTGCTAAGCCTTAATGCTGGGATTCCTTTGTTTTATGGTTGACTTTTTCTACATTTTGAGGAGTTCCCAGCTTTTAGCCTGTTGGAGGTATTTTTCTTTTTAGAGATCCATTTAATTTTTATAGAATATTTAAAAATGCGTGATGGTTCTCAGTGTTCATAGATTGAGTACTATAACTCCTAGTTGAATGCACTTTATCCTTATGGAAAGAACCAGATATGATTGTTACTACAATTTTGAAGTAATGATTGATCATTATCTGATGACAAATAATGGATCAAGTTGTCCCACAAACACTCACACTTATTATAATCCTAGATAATTTCATTCCATAACTATTACCTCAGTTTTATACTTCACTTTTTTATTAAACTGTACAATTCATTATTTTTGTTTCTTGTTCTTCTTACATTGCAGTGGAACCCTTTTACAATAATATTAAATCTTTATTTTCTTCTAGTAGCATTTCTTGATTTTGTTTGGTCAAAAATGATATTGAAGGAAGGTTAATTGTAGTGGTATTCGTCAGCCCTTTTAATCAATTAACTTTAATGTTGACTTTAGTAAATGCACTGTCATAATAACAGAGCCAGTTGTTTTTTGCTTTTCCTTTATGTTTTTATGCTTTGTCTTGTCTTACATATGTTTCAAAGATCCATGTTTAATAGCTGCAGTGCATTACTGTGGATGTGGGAAGGAGATAGCTTATGTGCTGTTGTAATGGATGTAGCCCTAGGCATTGTTGTTGGACCTGGTTTGGAGTGGATATCATTGTTAATTATCAGAGTTGATGAGATATGCTGATGTAAAGGCAGACATTTATATTAATATTTAATCTTAATGTCAAGTTTTGGTGCTACAGAATTAGGTGTAATCTAACCGCATGTCTATGCATTGGTAAATTGGTGAGGTATGGTTCAACACATACGATTAGCAGGGAGCTAGAATTGCAGTGTTTATCATTTTCTATGATTTTCTTGTTTGTGGGAGCATTATGCTATGCAGGAGTGATGTGATGCAAGGATGTGATGGGTGAGAGCAGTGTTAATAGTAATAGTAGTAGGGTGTGTAAAGAAAAGATGTTTAATGTTGTGGTGTGCATTATAAAAGAAAACTGTGTGTGGGAAAAATGTAACCTTCTTTGTAGTCAGTTAATGCTGATGTAAACACGTGCATATAATTTACCAAATTACACACTTATTAGCAGTTAGAAATCTTGCAATAATAATAATAATAATAATAATAATAATAATAATATAATTATATATTGGTTTCACATAATGAAATAGTATTTTATTGGGAGGACATAAAGAGGCAGATGTAGGTCAGAATTAGTTAATGGCATGTGTCAAAGAATTAGATGTCTATTTATGGACAGAAATAAAGGAAAGTCAGTATGGGATTATATGTAAGAGTGTCTTTGGGATGCAGGTTTGCTATTGAAATGTAAAATGAGAATTTTGTGTTAGCTTAATTGCAGATAGATAGTTGAGAAATTATGTGTGCATTATTGTGACAGGGGTAGCTATTATATGCATGTGTGTTTCAACAGTTATGTGTATGCTTTTAAGAGGTGTGGGGAGTAGGTGGAGTTGTGGGTGGCAAACAGTTCCTACAAATGTAATGGTATATGAGGGTGGCTTGGGAATTGGGGGTAGGAGGGGAGTGAAGCAGGCAACAGTTCGCCCACCAGCAGGAGGTAATCAGTGTGGGTATGCTCAGTGAGAAGAAGAAAGAAGTTATGTGCTATCACACAAGTATCTGCATTAGAAATTCCTTCTGCCTTTAAAATTTATTTAAAATAGAGAAAGACACTAATTTACAAAAATACTGTTTAAAATAGTGTAGCACTACTACACCAGGTATTCAGGTAAATGAAATAATCCACTCTCTTTTGTCGTGCTTACACTGCTAAGGAAATAAGTTCTCCAGAGGGGAAAACAACATAAGAGCAGCCTCTGTAAAGTGTTCAGGCAAGCTATTAAAGAGTTAATACTTTTACAAATTCAGAGCTGGATAATAGTATAGCATGCACAATGAGCTATTGTGTCAGAATGACCTTGGATAACCTAGATCCCTGAAATGGGACAGATGAGGGAGGGAGGAATAGAAGGGGGCAGTATTTTAAACAAGAAGTTCAGGGTTGTTACTGTTTTGGACTCAAAAATCCTGTTGGGCTTTCTAGGTTTTATAAAAAAGTAACCAGTGACAAATATAATCAGCTGTGAGAGGAATGTATGTGATGTCTGATCAGCTGTGTAGACTACTGGATCACACAATTAATTGTTAGACCTGTACTATTGTTTTTCTATTCAATGACATGTTGCTAGGATGATGGTCATTCTTCTGCACTCACACTGAAATTTTGAAAGTGTTTCACAGAATGCAGTGTGAGTAATGGCAGACAAAGTTTTTTTTTGAAAGACAGACTTAAAAAAAAAGAATAAATACATAAATAAATAATATTTGGTGAGAATAATAAATTGCACTGCAGGTGAAGGATACTGTTAAACAATTGCATGGAGAAGAAGGAAAAAGATGAAATTGCCTTAGCTATGACCTGCAGGGATCCAACGGTATTAGTGATGAGCTGCTGTGTTAGTAATTGGAAGTCTGAACCAACACATCCATGGGATAATAATGATATGCTAGAAATGTATGTTAGATATAATCTTCTATTGCAAAATGTATTGTGACAAGTAAATTATTTGGTCAAGTACATACTGCCTTTCTATCTGAAGTTCTAAAGGAACAGTGGATGGCACAGTGGTGCAGCAGTCGCATTGTCGCCTCACAGCAAAAAGTTCTCTGGTTCGATTTTCGGCTGGGGTGCTTTCTGTGCGGAGTCTTCATGTCTTCCCTGTGTTTGTGTGGGTTTCCTCTGGGTACTCCAGTTTCCTCCCATGTTACAAAGACATGCATCTGGAGCATTTCTCCCCAGGCCTCCGCTGAAAAATTGGCTTTGTTCCAAGTCAGCCTTTCCCGGTTAACAAATAATAAATAAATAATAAAATAAAAATAAATAAACAGCTGCAGTCAAGTTGTCAACGTTTTATACGATTTAGATTCCACCTATAAGCTCTAAATGGGAACAGCTTCTCTTGCTATAAACATTTTTACAGAGACTAGGCAAGCTTTTATCTCCATACCTCTTTATTTTATCTTTCCAATCCTTTTTTTTAATTTTGAAGACCCAAAGCTATAATGAATAAACTTCTTTAATATAAATATTAACATTACTTCACTTATAGATGCCATCCCATTCTACTTTCAGAAGTTAGATAAATACAGATCCCATAATTTACAATCCTATCCTCTACAAGGATCTGAAGATTATGTAAGCCTAAACTGTAAGTTAAACATTAACATATCAACCCTTTTTCTTTTGAGTGTAACAAGCAAAATCTTTAACTCCTTGACACTGAGAATTAATGTTTCATTCAATGTGCTTAAAAATGTAAAAGTTAAATACATCTGATGTTCTTATAATTATTCTCATTAATTTCAGCCAAAACTGAGGAAAAAGTGAAAGATGGAGTTGGGAAATTGGAATTCTCAAATTTGGTTTACATGATAAATATCTGTCATAATAAATATCTTTTCTAGTTTATTTTTCTAATAATCCTGTTTTATTTTGCAACCCTTTAACAAATTGATCTTAAAGTAGCATTTCACATGTCAGGCAGCATAATCATTCGGAACAGAAGTCAAAAGGTGGACTTATGCTACGTGATCAAACATTTTAGCACCTGTGGCCATTTTGCTCTGGGATTTAACAAAATCCATCTTTTGATTCTTTCAACTGGATCACTTATTAAGCGCCAATTTTCCTCTAGTAATTATCTTTCCTATATAGACAAAGCCAGCTGATAAAATATCCCTTCCTATAATGAATGGGTTTTTTAATATCTATACCATAAATGGTGAAATTACATAACTTTAAAACTGTAGCCATTCCACATTACAGAATAATAAGAATCACAGTTTCAGTTTTATTTTCCATTTTTTAGGAGGTAGGGTGTTTATAATAACAATTTCAATATTTTTTCTGTAATTAAGTTACAATTAAAAGAAGAATTACACCCCATTTGTTTATCATTCAGTACAGAATGCTATTTATTCTTCTGATGTCCATTTTACTTCCTATTTTGTTTTGTTGCTTAAAACAATAACTGTTCTTCCTGACTAGGGATTGGTCAGGCACAATGCATACAAAATATACTTTTCCTAGACTGGTGTACCAGTAGTTTATGCTTATCCACAGTGCTTACCTTACTCCCAATGAATTAGCAGTAATGGGTAAATGGAGCTCTCCAAATTGGAATACTGTGACAAAAATCCTGGTCAATTGTTTTTTTTTTTTTTTTCACAAATTTCAGTCATAAAAATTAGTTTGGCCTAATAAGTTTTCTTTGTTCTACAATCTAAAATGGTTTATTTCAGTTATAATATATAAGATGACCATGTTTGGTATAAAGCTAACAGACTTTTGTATTTAATCTGTATACTGTCAGCCTAGGTTAAATTTTATATAGCAAAACATTGTACAAAAAAAGATTTCTTTAAAGCTGTCTCATTGCTTTATTAAATAAACTATGGGTAGTATTCATAGTCATTACACAAAAGCATAAATGCAATATGGTCTCTCCGAGCATTTCCACTGCAAAGGCATGGTTCGTAGTTAAGCAAAGTTGCGCAAGTGAACTAATAATGAGATGAAAATGAGAAATGATGCACATCCATGTATAATAATGAGCCCTTCTCTCACCTGTATGTGATTTATAGTCCTAATCTGATGTTCTGCCTCACCATTCTCTGACTTATTATAAATGGTAAAATCTACTTCGTAATCCACAAAGATGCTTTCTTTGCTTCTAGTCATGCTATTTCCCATTGTGAGCTGGTTGTCTTGGCCAAGTGCACCTAGTGGCACTCATGAACCAAGAAGGTGGAGATATAGACAGAGAATAATCCATCATAGTTTTGAAAATTCTTGACAGATTTAGAGTGGTCAGAGATATTGTAAGGGTCTTAGTGAGTATGTATGTCCCTCACAAGGGCACTGAGGGATGCATAGCCTTTCCATTCATGCAGAAATTAAGGGCATGTATAGCCACCACTGCACTTGACTTGGGAACCTTGCACAGACAAACTGAGGACACACTGGGTATCTCACAGGCATGTGTGAAACAGTATAACTATTTACCAGTGTTACCTCAGGACTGATCCAGGACTATGTTTGCCTTTTATGGGGTGATACATGTCTCAGAGGTGCTTGGTGTAATAGATTGCACTCATGTTGTAATTTGGTTCCCATCTGGTCCTTGGGTGGAATGTTACTAGAATAGGAAGGGCTGTAGTCCATCATTTGCCAGGTAGTATGTGATGCATGGGGTTATATCAGCAATATGTCTGTCCAACATCCTGGCAGTGTACATGATTACAATATCTGGCACACTAGTTCACTCTGCTACCTCTTCCTGTTTGGTAGGATTGCCAGTGGTTGTCTTGTTGGTAAGTATAAATATTTTTTTATATTTAAGTGGTTATCCATGGTAAAATGGATTGCTTAATACTAAACCACTTTTTTATTGCCCCCCCCTTTATCTCTCCCGCTCTCCTTTTTTTGTCTTTCCGCTGATGTTGGATTTCCACTGGAACCATGGCTCATGACACCAGTAAAAAAAAAAAGGAAGCAGTGGAAGATATTTTTAATACAGTCCTGTCACAAATTTGTATTGTCGTTGAGAGAGTATTGCTCTCACTCCAAATTTAGAATGCTGACATGCTGAAAAGAAAAGAAAAGAAAAAAATTGCAGGAGACTAGAGAATCTCAAACATCTCTTTTCTCCATTAAACTTTTTTTTTTTTTGCAGGGGACAAGCACCTTTGTTCACCCAATATGAAAGTAAGACTATACTCCCCCATATTTATACATAGTAACTCCAAGATTATAATACCTCAGAGAAAAGGGAATATTCCGAGAAACTGCCATCTTAGACTTAGAATATGTAAGTATATTTTATTTGACCTTTCAGACTCTGTATTTCAGGGCTTGCTGTAGCAGTTACCACCATTTTCAGCATGTTGAAAAGTCAGTTTAGATACATGGAAGAGTCTGGGGTGCCCTACAGTATGACCAGCTACTGCATGCAGGATGTTTACTATGTGTTGCATTCTGCATAACATAACTTGATCATGTGCCAGTCTGGTGAAGTGACCCATGCTGTCACTGCAGGTCCCAATTCCAGTCCTATTATGATGAATGATGACTAGCTGGTAGCAGTACTAAGGGATCCCATATAACAGGGTCATGCGCCATATATGGCTAGCAAAGAGGCGGCATGTAGTCCAGAACTGTGGACCATGACATTGAGATTAGTGTATCCTTTCTTGTAAAAAACACATGGAATATAACTGATACATGCAGTGATATGTGTGTGGGCAATATTGTGGGGTCTATGGTCTACTATCACTGTTCATCAGACATTCTTTCTTACCTATATATATATATATATATATATATATATATATTTTTTTTTTTTTTTTATTTATTTCAGTACTTGTACTCATACCATTGCTCAGTAATGTTGTAAGGCATCATACAAGGAATAATTACATGTTTAACTGTCTTGCACACTATATTATCCTTAGGTGGTGTAATTAAGTATACATGTACTGAATATCCTGAAGTGGTACATTTAATAAAAAAGTTTTGTTTCAGAATTTAACATGAATTCATACCATGTGATTGAATGAAAAATGCATCACTTTTTTGTATTATGCAAAGTTTACTCAGTTTTACCTATTACGTATTTGAACTTACTTACTGTTCTCTGTTAAGGTACTGCACATCAGATTAGTTCATTTTGTCATACAAATAAGTTGTGTGCTCAGAGACTTGAACATTTGTGCAGTGCTGAGGGTGAATTGGCAACAGTAATAGTTTACATGGAAGGATACTCATGTAAACTTTATTTTTTAATGAGTGTTTCTCTTAATAGTGTGGAAATTGTCAGCTGTCAATGGACTTTGAATAGACTGTGAATGGGTTAAATCAGTGCAATCTGATTGTCATGACACACAGCTTTCTTTCCAGATATTTCCTTTAATTGTAAGAAATACCATTATTGAAATAAAAAGCATGTAAATGCAAAGTATGTTAATAATGGGTTACATTACACACTCACATATTGTGCATGTTTATCATTTTTATTTAATAATTCATTGCCTTTCAAGTTAAACATTGACATATCTGTGTAAAAAGTGGATTATAAGTACTTGAAATGTCTAGCCTGAATCACAATAGGTCAACGTCAAATGTGTCAAACATGACTTCTCCTAAAGACAGGACAGGTGAAGGTCCATGTGATCTTCAGGAAGGACTGTCATGTGAGCTGAATTGTGACTTGCTGCAATGTTATTATCTGTTTGATGCTGGTGATCTTTCAGACACTCATCTTACAGTGCTGTGAACCAAGATCTCAAATGAGAGGTTCTGATATGTGTAGATGAATGCTGTCATGGCCTGTATGAAATCGCTTCTTTCCCCTATTATTTCCATTATCTTCTTGAGAAGCACTTATAGTACAATGTGATATGCCCCCCACATGTCTGGACACTACCTTGTCCTCTGTCATTTCCAAAACTGACTCCTGTTTGAGTTTGGTAAGTCCACACTATTATATGAATTGAAGCAGACATGGATACTTAGTGTGCCATTATACTAGGGATCAATGTGATCATGGCATTAATTTTATTTTCTACCATATTATGCTGGAAATCCTCATGTACACCCAGGAGGATTCTGACTATTTCTACTTGAGCCTCAGAGGCAGTGCACTGAGCCTTACATGACACATTTGCTGCTGGGCAGCAAGTGCTTTATGTGTTTCCTGAGGTAGATGAAACACCTGCCTGCACCTAGCACCCCTTTGTAAAAGTGTCACTGTGATCACTGTTACCTCTGAATTTCTGCCATCACCCAGAAGGTATTCCTGCTGGTTTGGAGACACTTGTATAGAGGTGCATGGATTTTTTCACTGCACAGCATTCACTGCAATATCACCATGTAGCTGGCTTTGTGATCCAGTATCACTTCCTGTAGAATTACTAACCTGTTTTACATACAGCCATTAAACCTGGTGATTGTGTGTCACTTTCTACAGGATGCCTCACAAATATAACTATGCTATCATCATCAACATCATTAGGCGTTCTCCTACTCATATCCTCTAAATTTATTTGGATAGTGAAACTGTTTCTTCTGCTGACACAGTAGAAAATTCACTGAATACTTTGCTAGTAAGATAATAGCAATCACAACCATTTGCTATGTAAGGAGGTTTTGATGACCCTTACCATGCATGTAGTGTTCAATGTCATTAATACAAAAGTAAATGGTTCACCTGTGAGGTGGAATTGCCATAAATTACATGTTACAATCCAGTTCAGCATTCAGCTCTCTATGGAAATATGTTAGTGTTGCCAAGCCAACCTTGTTGAATATATGTCTGGTGATGCTGCAGACATAGGTAATAACCAGTGTCCACACCACCTTTGATATGCCAGCTCCATCATTATCTCTGTGACAGTCATTCCCATGAATGCAGTGGACATAATTGTTATTGGATGTTAAAGGCATAAGTGTAGGAGGCCCCTGCAGTGCTGCTATATGCAATTGCATTCTGTATTGAATTTATTCTTGCACATCATACCATATCATTGGTCTTCTTCTTGCACTGAGTTAATGTGTTGCCACTTCCACCAATACCATTTATATCCATAAGCACTTAGTTCCTGGCCTTTGCCCTACTAACTTGTTTGGGCCCCCCCTTTTCCAAAAAGGTATCTGTCATATGTCCTAAGGGGTGCCAGGAGAATGCAGTTCTCCATATGGCTATCGTTGTCCTTTCTGTGCATGGATTCCTACTGCTGTATCTTTAATGGACCTAAAACAACATGCCAAAGTCATGCAGTGGAACTTCTGATCGATTCACCAACCAAAAATACAACAATGAAATCATGCCCACTTTCATCACAAATAAAGATCCGAGTACAAGAACAGGTTTGGTGCAGTGACACAACGGCCATATTCATATACACATGCAAAGTTCTAATCCAGCAAGTTAAACTTGTGTTGTAGTAATCTATACAGCATCATTACCACGCTCATACTAGTATTGTAATCACTTTGCTATCTGACTTTTATCCTTCCCATAATACTTTCCTGTATTTATGCTGTCATTTTATATTCAAGAGTGGCACTCAGAAATCCACCAGTAAACCAGCCATGTATCTTGACACACCAATAAATTCTTAAAAAATGCAGTACATCAGAATACAGTCACTTCAGATTACATACTTCTATCCTGTGTAACATAATCATTAATGCCACTAAAATGGATTATCAAAATGTGTTTCCCATTGCCACTATGACTAGTTCCATATACATTCCCAGCACTGCTGTCAGAAATTGCCATAAATGACATTCATTTCATCAGGTGTTCCATTTCCTAAACCATTGCCACCATTTGATCAAATGATTCCAAGCTAATATGGCAGCCTTAAACTTGTCTGCATAAATGTATTTGTGTTGTATGCAAATTACGTTTAGTTACATGTATGTTGTGAATCACAGTAATACATGAGTGTCTAAGTCCACATAGGCAGGCTTCAGGTGGTTGTGAACATGCTGCAGACAATGACAGAGACTGCAGCAGCCTGCAGCAGGCCTCAGCTGTTTGCATGAATATGTCAACAACCCTAGCAATTCCCTAATATCCCTATGATTAAAAAAGGGAAAATAGAGTCAGATACAGTTGAGTCTGCATAATCATGTTTCACAATCTATTCCCATCCTGCATAGACTGACATACCTTGTCACCTCAAATTACTCAACAGTTAATATAAGTTCATAATGACACACAGAGGAAGACCTATTTGTACTGAAAAAAATGAAAAAAAAGGATTTTCTACTGATGCAATACTGCAAAAAATATGCTTAAATGAATATAGCATGACACTCAGGATAATTTTTCAAATATAGATAACGGCATAACGTACAGAAGCAGAAATAAATATAAACATCTTTAAAAAAGTAATGATTTTATTTACCATGAAAAAGAAATGTCAAATTATTCATTTGAAAAATATCTATGTGATAAAGCAGTTTGGTGAAACCAAATTTGCCAATAATAGCTTTTCCATGACTAATGCCCCTACATGGTAACTAGATTTGGTTATGGTGATGGCACACCCAGAGGGTACAATTCCAAACCTGAGAAATATAGTCCTGCAGTTATTTTCTTCATTCCAGTACTAGGACTTTGAAAAATGGCAGCACCTGTGAAGGCATGCAGACAACCTCAAAGATGGTCTGACAAGGAGACCAAAATTATGCTTATGCTGTACCTTCTTATGGATTTGCACCGGGATAAGTTTAAGTCATGTGTATGTTGATCTGACTGGAAAAAATTGACAACTTGCAAGAGATGGGTGAGCAACTGTAACCATGATAGAGATCACCTGGTTATCTTATTGAAGGGAAGGTAAAGGTTTGTGCATCTGTAGTTAAAAACTATGATGGAACTTGAAGGGAAAATGGAAAACCTAGAATAAGAAACCACTGGTCTCTCCACCAAAGTATTTCACTTTTTACAAATCCCAAAAATGGAATCTGGAATATCTGTGGAATGTTGATATTGATACTATATGGTTTGTAGGTATCATTGAATCTTTCTCAAGTGGAGTCTGGCTATAGGAATTATGAGAATCGTAGATGCTATGAATTCTAGTATTCTGAGAAATTACCTTGTTGAAGTCCTGCACTGAGTGAATAAACTCAGGAATAGATCTAGATTAGATCTACATTTAAACTGGAAGAAAACTCTTTTAACCAAGATATGTATGAGACACCCCAGGAAGACAGTTCTCTGGGATGGAGTCAAGCAAAACTTTTGAATGTTCTTCTGGAAACCCATTTTATGAAGGAGATCTTTCACCCAAGACACTTTGAAAAAAATTCTGCAAGGATAAACAAGACATCTAAATAAGGAAACATATGAATACACTGTAGGCTGCATTAAGCAGTAGACAGCCCAAAGGGTAAAGTAGAGAACTGATAGCACAATCCAGACACAGAAAACCCCAACATGTTTGAAATTGGAGGCTATAGGAATGGGATGCAAAGCATTCTTTAAATCTGGAGTTACCCAAGAACTGAATGTGGGAGCAAAAGCGAATGGTAATAGTTTGTGAAGGGATAGCATTTTGAAAGTTGAAACTTTCATAAATTGATTAGGGAAGGAAAGTTCTAGGACATTGCTCCATGAGGCATGTTCTTTGGTCCAGAAACATCCTTGAGTAAACACCTTTTCCTGTTAGAGAATGGAAAACAAGCTCTATGACCCAGGACATCTGGGTCAGCAAAGGCTGAATGACAGGTAGAAAGAAAGAAGTTTGATATGGTGGATGAGCAGAAACCTCCTGAAAAGGAGGCATGGGCACCCACTGTCATTTTTACTCTAGATGGATTGTTCTTAGAATCAACTTGCCTGATGCTAACTGTTGGAAAGAAATAAAAGGAAAACCAGATTTTAATAAAAATTTAAAGGCTTGCCATGACAGGAAGCAGGGGATAGCATTTGAAAATTGCCATTCAGACATTTTGGACTGTTCTTTTTTCTTTTTTCTTTGAGGCTCCTCCTTTACTTTTTGAAACATCCTTGTCATTGTTTTTGAACATCTGCTGGCCAGAAGTTTGCTGTTTGTTTATTTTGCTTTTTGTTAAAAGGTCCGAAGGTAGTTGTGGAACCTTTAACAAATTTGTAGAAGGAAGGCTGAAAAATCTGAGTCACTTCTTAAATTATTTTCCCTCTCTCGTCAAACTTTTTCAGGACCTCAGCAGGAGATAGTTTGAAAACAATCTGGCTATCCAAAGCAAAATTCAAAATTTCTGCTTTTACTATCTCCAGGTGAATTTTGAGAATGTACTCATGCAAAGCTCCTCATGTTAGTTCTAGAACTATCTGTTCTGGAAGAGGCATAAGCTGAGTCATAAGGACAGTTTGCAGAATGGTCACTTGAGACATAGAAGCAATAATATAGTTAAAGAAGATTTTCTCTATGAAGAAGGAAAAGTCCTTAACAAACTCTCAATTTGCTACAACCACATTGCCAGGTTTGCCACTGGGCTGCCTTTTAGGACACATCATTGCATCAATCTAAATCAGCTTGGTTGGCTTGAACTACCTAGCCTAATCCAGTATAACCAACTGATTATGGCCTATTAAATCCTCTATAATCCGGACAATACTCCTGCACTTAAAAATATTATCACCCCCTATAACAATCCTAGACCGCTTCAATCCTCTAACAAACTACTAATTCAGACTAGCAAAATTAATAACACAGCCGGTGATTCTCTCTTTGCAAACTCTGTAAGTAGATCCTGGAACTCTCTTCCAGCTGATATTACCTTACTTTCCACCTTAGGTCAATTTAAAACTAGACTCAAACAACATTTGTCACTTAACTGGCTATGTCAATGTATCAAGCCTGGCTAACTCGAATGTGTAAAAATATGTTAACCAGTTTACTGTGTAATTTAATTTAATCCTGACTTGTGATCAGGACTAACTGTAACCTATGGAACTTGTTTAACTTGCTTACTTATGTAATCTCTGTAAATAGTCTGTTTGTAATATGTAATGCTGGTATTATGTAATGCTGTATCTGCTTACCCTTGGAGCTTTTCTCCCCGGGCCTCCGCTGAAAATGGACATGCATCCAGTCAGATTACCCCGGTCAACAAATGTAAAATAAATAAAATAAATAAATAAATAAAAGTGGCTGTAATCTTCCTCAGATTCTCAAATGAAGAAAGCAAAAATTTTAACATGAGTCTGGCAATTAATAATTTTAAAAATAAGTGAGGCAGAGATATACACTTTTGTCCCCAAATCTATATTTTCTGACTGTACCAGAGGATGATGGATCACATTTACCATTTATCTATAGAAGGATTTTGCCAAGGAAATCACTGCAGTATCATATCTGGAATTAGAAAATAAAAATTTTGTAAGACTGAGGATCTTTCTACAATGTACATGCCTTCTTAGGGCCTGCAGGCCAGATGTGAGGTATGTCAAAAGTTGTAATAAAACATCCTTCAGAGCAGGGAAAACAGGAGGGGCAGCAGTGGGTTGAGATATTCCTGTTGTAATTAAAAGTATGTTTTAAAGAAATTGGAATGTTATGTTTCCACTGCAACAATTGGTTCATCATAGATATGGTTTCAGAAAAAGATATTCCTTCTGATTATTTCTTGGAAAAATTCTCTCCTCAGAATCAGTCACTAGAGGTGAAAAACATAAGTTATTCCATTACAATCTTTCCCTGTTTATCACATGCAGACTCTTCAGAAAATGAGGAAATCCTTTATTGTTGCCAGTAAATCTGTAACAAAAGGGATTAAGAGTCTGAATTAAGCCCTGATTTAAGCCCAGGAGATTTTATAGAAGCAGACCAACTCTTGTCAGGATCATCTCCCCAGGTAAGAATCATCCTTGTCTAGTTAGGCAGAGAGGTAATCTCCTCTCCTACTGAGACTGACAAAAGTGGTTCTTCCATGCCCAGTAAAGACACTCAAGTAGCCATATAGGATGAATATAACCTCTGTTCCATAGTGGCTGAAAGGACCACACCAAACTTGTAATGTAAAACTGAAAGCTATCCCAAACAGGGGCCATACAAAATAGTAATTTCCCACATTCTCTTTGTTACCTCAGTGTTAATCAAGGAGGCTTATCAGTGTCTTTTCATTGTTTCCACTACTTTAGCCTTCATCTCTCTTCATAATTTTTCATAATGTACATCATTCTGCATTCCTTTACACCAGCACTTTAATACCTTCATAGCAGATTTGCACTGGAGCATGGAGCTTAAAAAAGACAAATAACCAATCAGGGAGTATCAAACAACTTTTCCCATTACTCCACATTTTTAGTTATTTGCACATATTTTTTTAGTCAGCTATGTCACATCTCCTTCCACTTGCTTTGCTCTTAAGTCTTGTCCATCTTTCAATCAGATGTAAGATCTTAAATAATTTGTAAGAAGCAAATGTAAATAAATAAATAAATAACAATTGTCATATTTTCCACTCTCTGAATTATCCCTTTGCTTTTTCCACTTTCAACACATTCCCTCATTCAACTTCAGCTAGAACATGTAGGTCACCCCAGGTTCTCTGTATTTACTCTTTCTCTTTTAAGAATGATCAATGTATTCCCATCAATTTTGTCTCCTATATTAGCCAATAAGGTACTGACACTTTCACAGAGGCATTGACAGGACCCTATTTCTTTATATGTGAAGGACGATTTTTCAACTCATGCATAAGTGCAGATGCAATATGCTCCTTTCAGACAGATTGGCCTCTATATACTGTTTCCTATCTTTCCCCTCTTGTAATGTTTTGCCCTTCCTCCAATTCTGTGTTGACATAACACATTCCCTTAATGAACTGAAGAACAGTAGAATTTCTGTTCTTATGGTATCTGCATGATCTGGCTTGTCATTATCATATCTTGAAGAATTCACATCTACGGATGCTTCAGAGTTGGCTGTTGAAAGTCTTTAAGCTTTTCTTCTCTCAGAGGCAGCTGTAGAATTACTCTCTTCCAGATTTTTACTTTTTTACATTTTAGATTAAATAACTATATTATTTCTTATATGTACTTCTCTCTCTGACTCAGACTTCATAACTAAGCTATGCTTCTGCTGTCTCAACAAAAATTATTTGTAGTCTTGGAAATGCCTTTTAGAAGATGCCTAACATTCTGTTCAGTGGTTTATGGTCTGCGTCCACAAACATGCTTCCCATAATCAGATTCAGAGCATGAGTTACTTTCATATACTATGGTAGGCAGTACTTTTTTATGACCAGGTATATCTTCTATGGCATTATGTCAGGCTTTTTCCAGAAGTGGTTAGTTTACCATCTTGTCAAATCATTGAATCAGTCTCAGTCTGAGTGTTGTCTCATTGATATATGACTGACTTATTCTCATCAAAATATGCCAGTCTGTAGATTCAATTTCTAATGGTTTAAGCATTTCAAAGTTTTTCTTCCTTTGTGATACAATGCTTTTCAACAACATGTTCCAATAATTTCTTTAAAATGAAACTCAAATTTAAATGTTCAGAATAAAACCTGAAGGCTAGTAAATAATTGCAAAAAATCTTAAAATAGCTTATTTCTCTTCTGGATGAATCTTTTGTGTTATGCCTTGTTATTTCCTGGTGTCAAGTTTCACATCATGAAATGATAAAGCATGGACCATATATTACAGTTATATAATTTTTATTTTACATTTATTCTTATTCAGCTTGAATTTATTCTTTCTCAATCTTTTCAGTAACATTTGAGTTAGATCATAATCTTGTCAGATGTGACATCATATTTTGTCATCATCTGTAGTAACTATACCAAAAACTGTCTTAATTATACCTTGAACTCTCACGAAATACTTCTTCAGGTTCTGAGCAAATATGAGATGAAAGTCCTTGGAAAGTATACAAGTATACAACACTAAACTTTCCTCATAAAACCTTACTTATTGATGTCCTTGCTTTCCATCAAGCATATAGTTTTTTTTTCCTGAAGTGGTTAACACCACTTCTTTAATTGTTATAAATAAAGTGAAGGATCCTCTATTTTTATACCTTTAATCAGGCATCTTGCATCTATGATAAAACAGACTAAATCTGTTTTGGAATCACTCCCTTGTTATCAGTGTGCTCAAACTTTTTATTCATTTTGTCAGTAAAAGTTGCTGAATCATACCCTGGAGTATATATTACAGAAACAACTGAAGTCATTGTTAGAAAGTTCATATCACAAGCATCTAAAACTCAAAATATTGAACCTCAAACTACTTGTGGTACAATGAAAACACAAAACGCTGAAAACTCATAATATCAAATCACAAAATATCTAATAATTCTGTACAACTAAAATACCCTATATCATGCACCCTTACTATAAAAATGAGATTAATTGCCATGTTGAAAGTAGTACTGTTAGGAAAACATTTTATAATAATGTAATGCAATGTGCAGGGTTAGGGTTAAATGTGGGGGTAGGGTTTGTGTTAGGATGAGCACATATGAGAAAGGTGGACAAGGGAGCTTCAGTTAAATGAGCTTTTGGTATTTTGAGACATAACTGTTAGAATATACAAAATTCCTGGTAAATAATGCAAGCCAATAAATGCATTTTCTGAGCTACACTTCAACTAAACATTCACACATCATTAATTATTGTTTATGTTACAAAGCACTTGACATGAAATAATGACTTAATATCAAAAGTGCATTCTCAATATCTACTACCTAGAATTGAAACTAGTTTTCCCTATTCTTTTTGTTCACATATAAATACTTTGTGAAATATTGGTTTTATATGATGACCAGAATAAAGAATCAGTTTGCATAACAATTACTTCATACTACTCTCTTATAGCCTTTGGTTTGCATGTTTGAACATAAACTATATATCCTGCCAGTGTTTAGTCTAATTACAGCACTTAAGCTATTTATCTTGAGGCTTTCTTTTGAGAAGCCCATCTAATTTTCTGGTGAACATGACTTTTCTCTACTTTACCTTGCATATTATTCACTGTTCACATTTTAGCACATTTTCCCACAGATAATCCATTTTATTAATATGGTATATTTGCATGAAGTACAAATTACTTAATTTCACTTTACACACATTGATAAAATGAAATTAGTTTTCTGCCATTTCTAAACAATGGAATCATCATAGGTCATTTTATTGTTTTTTTTATTTATATCATACATATTAATTTAGGGGATTTCACAATAATTGTCTTGTTTCTTATGCTTACCAGGGACATCCTAGTGAATGTGTGCTCTATATTATTTGTTTTCAGCTTATCTCACATGATCTTAAGTGATCTCTTAATTGTTACACAACAGTTTCACTCACTCTTCTAACAACTGTCAATTTGCTTAACATTAAATCTGATTCTTTAATAACTTGACCCTTTTCCTTCCATTTCATATAATACATATGACTTTATCTTACTCCAACAAACCAGACAGCTAAACAAATGTACAGCTGTTGGCTTCATTCTTATGTTCAGTGACACAAGCATCAATAGACTGTGTGAGACTTGCCCCGTTATGAAGAGTACCTTCCTTCAGTCATCAGCAAAATTAACAATACAAGATGCTATACTGGGAGAGATTTAGAGCACATTGGGTAGACTCCAGGACAGAAAGGGAAAATCTGGAAAGGGAACTAGCAACCGTTAGAAAGGGTACATCATATGAACATGAAAGGCTACCTCACAAAATCCTCAATCACAAATTAGAGACCATTAAAGTTGGTAGAAATGGCAAATGCATACCTGAAGCCTAGTTGGAGTATGCAGACCGCATTTTTGCAGCTGCTTCTGCAGGCAACAACACTTAACTACAAACCATCTCTGACTCAGTTTGTAGATACAATAATAACTCCCCTTTCAAGAGCACTTTTGCTTCTTTCATGCAAAAGCTAAATGACTGCACATTAAAGAAAGATTTGTCTGGTCAGCTCCCTGTTGTTCAACTTCCCATACCTTGACACCTTTGCTCCACACACACACAAAGTTCTATTAGTCTTCATTCTGGATCCTTCTTACAATCAACCAGACATGCTCCCTCACTTTCTCTGAAAAATCTCTGTCTCAACCCATCAATGAAAACTTTCTCTTATGTAAATTTAGAAAGGAGCTAACTATCTATCTCACCAACAAAAGAAATGATCTTATCTCCAAAAACTCTAGTCTAGCTCTTAGCTTCTAATCTTACCAGCAAAGTCTACAAATCTGGATTATCTTAAGGTAGTTTAAATTTTTGAATTGGATTAACTAATATTTTGCTTATTCTATTAATTTTTATGTATCAATTGTTTTACTTTTTCCATCTATGGGGGCAGGGTTGATATACTGGTAAAGGTCTTAACCTCATAAACACAAGGTAGGACCTGTGTGTGTGTGTGTGTGTGTGTGTGTGTGTGTGTGTGTGTGTGTGTGTGTGTGTGTGTGTGTGTGTGTGTGTGTGTGTGTGACTTGAGAGAGGGTTCCACTGCCTACACAAGCAGCAGGTTATTACCAACTCATGGAGATCAGCCAAGATCGTCATGTCACTGTAGTAATTATGATACAGAAATCACACAGATTAGCCAATAATGGCGGTGTCACACTGAAAGGGGTCTTTCTAGCTCAAGCTCTACAACTACTACTAGGAACTATAATGAATTCCCCAGACTGGATGATCTTAAATTGAATAATGACAAACAAACTAACGGTTAACACTTAAAATCCATACTTATGTTTTCTGGCTCTCCAAAATGAATATCATCTTCACTTTTCTTATGATAATAAACAGACATATTGTTCCTTTTGTGAGCTAATCAAAATATTTAATGATAACTCTCAACCCAACCATTTCCTTTCACTTACACAGTCAGCAACCATCTAGAAATGTTCTACATGAGCTAAACATTTCATGCAAGTTGTCTCATATACTTAATACAGGAGCTTGATGGGCTATTGCTATCAATACATTTTTAGCATCTTTTTCTATCATTAAATTTTAAATAGTGACATACATTAATTGAAAAGAAAATAAAGCATAGTAACATTTTCTGCTGTTATTGTCATGTAGTAGAAATATCTATTACTCCAGTATCACACAAATTGATCAATTCCCACCTTGCATTAAACCTCACTCTCCTGTGAACAAAGTGCTGAATGCACTATTTCTTACCCCCAGTTCTTTTTATCCTTTATGATATTCAGTGCTTTAAGTGCACTTTGCTTTTTGACAGCCAATAACATTAAACAAAGGAATACTTACTATGTTTAGGAAATTCAGATCCCATATCCCAACTAAAAATAATAATTTCCTTAGTTGTAACCATTTGCACTTCCAAAATTTCTGGCAAAATACATTAATTCCCCCAGAAGCATGTTCTCAATTGCCTCTTTTGTTCCCACCACATCTCCAGTATTTCCTGTCTACCTGAAGAACAATCCTCTCAAGTCAGCTTGTGGTATAAAAATAACTGTATAAACCCTTCCATGCAGAAAATATTAAACCTTTTTTTCTTTCTTTGTTTACGTTTTTTTAACACCTTTGTTGAATTATCACTTGTCTCATAGCATAGGCAAATTGACATTTATACAAAAGTAATCAAACTGTATTAAATTAATATTAACAAACATTATACTTCACATAAATTGCTATATATATTGCTATATATCATATAACCTGAGCAACATTATATAAGTTATTCAATTCCTGCCCCTTTTTTTAGACAAGAAACATCTTTATTAAGCCATCACTTACACCTTAATTTATACATCATACATTTATATAAATGAAAACAAACCACACTGACACAATCCAAGTTGCAAGCACTGTACATCACAAATCATACTGACATACTCCCAGTTCCAAACATTATATATCACTTATACTCTTCTCAATCATTTTCAGTCAAACATTACACAGCTCATGTAAGTCCTGCCTATATACTTTGCAGCCATACAAATGTCTCGCTATTGCTTCTTTGTAAAATTCCTTTCCGTTCTCTTTTCCCAATCTTCATTATTAAACTCCACTTATTGATTCATATATTTACCACACAATATTTTATCTGCTCTACAAATTATCTTTTTCCACAGCAACGGCTTCTACTCTTATTCCATTTAAACACTTGACTTCTGCTGGCCTTCCACATATGTATCAACTCCTTATTTATTACTCTTTCTTGTGTCCTGTTGCTATTACCATAAATATGTTAATCCCAAAACAAGGGTAACCCTTACCTTTAATCAAAATCCTTTCAAACCGCAATACAGCCATTTTATAAGACATTTAAAAATATGTTTAATTTGCTCAGCAAAGACAATGAATATCATGGTTTTACATTTCAGCAGGGCAAGTGTCTGCCTGTTACACCGAGATTACATTTCTTAACACATTAGCATTCAAACAGATAAATGAAAACTTTTGTTTCCTACCAATGAATAGGCTCAGCATTCATGAATCCTCCTAGTGACTCAGAAACCATTTAAGCCTTCAACCAGATTTCTCTAGTGATCTATCCCCAGATTATTGTAAAAGTACACACTCAAAAAAGATAAAAACACCTCAGCTAATTACATATACTAACCCTGAAATCGCACAGTCCCCAGGAAGTTGGTATATTACCAAACCCCAGGGAATGCTGATACTGCACACATCTACCAGCTGTTTAATTGACAAAATTATATCAAGTAAACAGATGTAGACATTAACGACAGATGAACAATTTAAGTGTTCCCATATGTGTGTGTGTGTGTGTGTGTGTGTGTGTGTGTGTGTGTGTGTGTGTGTGTGTGTGTGTGTATGTGCACGTATATCTACATATATATCTGCATATATATATATATATATATATATATATATATATATATATATATATATATATATATATATATATATAGAGAGAGAGAGAGATTGGAGGTTGGCACAGTTCACAAAATGTAGTTTGAGCATGTATTATATTATAGTTTTTGCATGTATAATAGTTTGCACATAAATGGCATTATATGTACTCTAGTTAACATTTTTATTATAGTGTTCTACCAGCTGTATAAAGGTTTGATCTGTCTCTATTATTACTTTGTTCTATGCATGCAGTATTGTGTGATCATTCCTTATATTTTATTGCATTGTACTAGCTTAGGTTAAGTATTATAATCTTCCTTTCTTGATATTTGTAAAATGACAAGCACTATTGCATGATATTTTCTATTTATGCCATGAGTAATTAATGCTTAGGCTGCAGCTGAAAAGGATCATTGGAGTAGGTCACCTACATAACTAGCAAATATTATGAAAGTATAGAAAGAAATTAATAAATGAATAAATAGATACTTTAGACAGGTAGATAGTTATTGGTACTCAGGATCTTGTCAGGAAAATCTAAGGAGAAGAGAGATAGAAAGGTACAAGCAGTGTATCACAGGGATTGTCTATGGATTTCTGAAATCCTTCACAGAGAGGGCTGTTGACCATAAAATGTACAGTAAGAATGAATAATGCAGGAGAAACGCAGGGTAGAATGTAAAAGAATATGGGACAATTGCAGAAATTGTGAGAGAAAGGTTGGAAAGGGCAGATATAAAATATTTAATGATCTTAAAGAACTGAAAAGATAGGCATTATTGCACTTAAAAAACTGAATATAATATATAGGCATTATTGTCACTTCATGCCATCAGTTTAATGTAATATAGTGAAAGACAAATGATAAATACAAAACAGATTATTTCTCATTCTGCAGTAAATCTGATACTTTTTTTTTCATCCCTGCAACAATTTTTTTCTCAGTCCTGAAAATTAAGCATGCTATAACATTTCATTTTTGCACTCTGAAATATAGGAAATTAGTACATAGCAGACTGAAACATTTTAGGCATTTTGAGGATTCTGCCTACATCCTGGAATAAACTGAATTTCTGGAGCCATAATTTCAGTTTCTGAGACAAACTTTCACACAGTTGCAAATAAACCACTGCTCAAAAAAAAAAAAAAAAAAGATGAAATCCATTACTTTCAAATAGTACTGACACCATCTGACATTTATGATGTCCAAAATGGCTAAATGATAAATAAAATATAGTTGCATGCAGCTGGCATAATCAATGTGTATTTCATACTGAGCAACCTTATTCTGCATTTGCTCATGATAAAAAACTGAAATGTTATATAGGCTGGAGGTGTCCCCCACCCCAACTCACTCACTCATACACTCTCTCTCTTTCTCTGTATATAGTTTTATATGGATCTACTTCACATGGGTCACATTTCAGAATGTCGAAGACCATATGGACGAGACCATATGATCGGCATTCAAAATGTCTACTACGGAATAAAAAAAAAACACAACAAAAACTTACCTTCACACTGCGAGCAGGGGGGCTATGCCCCCCTGCACCCCTCATGGAGAGGCTTCACCCCACACCCTCCAGAACTTAAATATACCAACTCAGAGATTGCACTACAGTGCAAAAGAAGGAAATCTTTCCATTCTGCACAGTATGGAGATGCCGGTTCCACATGGTCGACATTACGAATGTCGATCATATGGTCTCGGCCATATGGTCTTCGACTTTCTGAAATGTCAACCATGTGGAGGGGACCCTTATATATATATATATATATAATGATTGCACTTTAACTGAAACACCTAAATGTCAATGTCAACAGAAAAATATTAAAAAAGCAATCCTGCTCATGCTCCTAGACATAACATAGGAGCATGTGACAAAATAGTATTTTTACGATGGGGGGTGCAAGCTGCCAGCAACCCCCCCCCCCATTTGGGGGCAAGGCGCCCACTCCCCCTGATAATTATATATTCTCACTCCAAGATTTTATAATACTGTGGAAAATTAATTATTCCCCAGCCCTGCTGATATAATGATCACGCACAATTTTCAAGCACCTGCATTATCAACAAAACAGATACTGTTGTTAAAGAAAGTTATCTTTAGTAGCACACACATTCTCTCTCTTTCTCGTTCTCTCTACACACACACACACACACACACACACATATATATATATATATATATATATATATATATATATATATGGATGTAGGACGTTTGATAGAATGATCAAACGTCCAAATCTATAACCACCAAACACACTTTGACGAAAGTGCTTTAACCATAAAAGTGATTTCATTAAAGTGTGTAAAAAAAAAACACTACATTTATGTTTTTCCACTCCCCCCATGTGGGGGGCTATGCCCCACACACCCCCCTACTTTAATATTCTCCCTCCGAGACTGCACTACAGTGGGGAAAAGGGAATCTTCCCTTATCCACACCATAGTACGGCCTTGGCAACAGGCATACTTACGCAAAAATGCTTTTTCGGTAAAAAGCACTTTCACGTAAGTATGCTTGCGCTTAATGGATTCAGACGTTTGATCATTCGATCAAAAGTCCTGGATACCGAAACTACACAATCCCGAAGCCCACAATACCGAGACTAAAATCCCTAAACCACACATTACCAACATTTTAAAAGCGCGAAATTCAAAATCGCGAAAGTACTACATACATATAGCACACACATAAACATATACACAGCCTCCCCCCATAACCAAACAAACCACCCTACAATAAAGATAAGCAGGGGGGCTTTGCCCCCCTGCACTCCCCCATGTGCCCCACACACCCCCTGACTTTAATATTCCAACTCCGAGATCGCACAGACATACACACAAGGCAAACTCACACCCACACATTATAGCCCCTCACACACACACACACACACACACACACACACACACTAAAGCCCCTCACAAACACACTTACACACACATACATACCTGAACCACAACACCAGAAGCGCTAACTCAAAATCCCTTACCATCGGGATTTTGAATTTCGCGCTTCTGGTCTTTCGGTAATGTGCGATTTCGGCTACATGGTCTCGAACTTTTGAAATTCGAGATTTCAAAAGTTCGAGATTTAGTAGTGTTCCAATATATATATATATATATGTATATATATATATATATATATATATATATATATATATATATATCTGTGTGTGTATATACAGGTTCATAGGTTGGTACTAGGCTATCAGCCCTAGGGCCTATACAAGCCTAGCCATAACAATTCCCTGGATATTTCTTCCCACAGTATTTACTTCCCTGGACCCCTGTCTAGCAGGGTGACTCACATGATCCCCGGGGTGAATTTCCTAACTCCCATCCAATCGTCAAGGTTCCTTTTGAAGAGGGCCAAGGAGGCACTCTGCTTGACATGTATGGGCAGTCTATTCCAGAGTATGGAGAGTCTCTGCGTCAGGAACCTATCCCTCCACCAAGTTTTTTTCATTGTGATGACAAGGTTTAGATCCCTGGAGCATGTGGCTCTGAGGGATTGGGATTTCTTTAAGTAGAGCATGTTCAAAGCTTAGGGTTTGACATGGCCTTGTATGTTAAGCAGAGATCGCCTCTGAGTAGACGATATTCCACAGAGTATAGCTGGAGCTTTTTAGACGGTCAGCATATGGCATCTGCTTTAGGCCTGAGATTCATATATATATATATATATATATATATATATATATATATATATATATATATATATATATATATATATATATGTGTGTGTGTGTGTGTGTGTGTGTGTGTGTGTGTGTGTGTGAGTGTGTGTGTGTGTGTGTGTGTGCAATAGTTTACATAAGAATGTAATTCTGAATACATTTTTAATACAGATGAATTCATTTTTTCTTCTTGAGCTCAGCATTCTAATAATAATTCTCAATTTATTTTGTCACAAAAGCATAAAACATGAATTACTGTAAATATTCAATAATTTTTCATATTGTAAAAGAACAACTATGTAACTGTTTACATATTCAAAATGTTTTCACTTTGCTTAGATGCTTATAGAGATATGTTTTACAATTTAGCAAAAGATTTTCTGTCACCAAGATTTACATAATTAACATTTGAATAACAGAATACAATCTAGTTTAAAGTTTCTCTGTTAAGTGTGTAAAAGAAACAAACAAATAGAGGAAGTCAAGAAAAAAGAGAGAAGGAAAGAGAGAAATATTGTATGTTTTTAGAGTTCTGCAAATTACACTTAGTATTCTGTCACAATGCACATGGTCATTTAACTTATCTTTATTAGTTAAAGATAAATTTCAAAAGGGTTTTATATAGCTTTTATATATATCTGAAGGCCCTGGTTTTAAAAACTATCCAAGATGTGTAGAATTTGTTTATAGTGAATAAAGTTGTTAGTATTTTAGGATCAAATGAGTTTAAAATCCGCAAGGAGGGATATGAATAACAATAAATTGACAGTGTAAGTCCATATTATACTATCCTAGTTCTGATAGCTTGCCTTGCACTATGACCTCCAATTATATATTGGTATTTTGACATTCCCAGAATATGTGAAGAATATTAGCTTTATGATATGAATATGCTTTAAAAGAAGGCAAGAGGTGAGGATTGAATCTGGGAAGCTTAAGTCATGTAACACAGGTATTATTAAGTATCGTAAATTAGTTTATTTCTTTGCATTCTTTCGTGCCAAGGATTGGTCCTTGTCCAGCCAGCAATTGCAAAATTGAAAAAATATCACTATATCAGAAGTTTATAATTATTTTAGAAGCTTTATATGTAGATTTTTTGGCTTGCAGTGAGTTTATTACATGTTTTTAAGCAAGTTATTTTGTGTTGAATATATAAATTGGTATTTACTTGACAACCATATTTGAATCAAATAAAAATATATATCATTCAGCAACTCTATCTGCCATTTCATTACCTACTCACCTAGAAATGAGCATGGTTGTATTACGCTTAATAAAGCCAACAAGCTACCTGACCAACATTGTACCAACCTGCTTCTTAGATCCCAGATGTATAAGCGCCTCAAAGAACACTCGCTTCCTGCTTATGTTTCAACCTCTTTAGATGATCCTCCCCCCAGTTAAAATCTACAAAGTCTTAACCACTCTGGCCCACTTCTTCAGTGTCTCAGAACCATACTTCATTGCACTTACTGTCCCTTCTCCATCCTAGGCCCCAAACTCAGGGAATTCCTCCCTAATAATCTTAAAGATTAAGACTGGGTGATCTATAACTGGCTTACAAGGGATTTGCAAACCCTGTATTCTTACATATTCGTATGACAAACAGCACCAGAAATACAAGGTCTAAGGACCTGAATTTTGTTTGTGACTTAAACAGAACATGTGGAAGAGACAGATATGTGTCCCAGAGACTACCCCTCTTATGGAACAGGCTTCCCATCCATGTAAAGCTGAGTTCATCTATTACCCAATTTAAGTGCAACCTAGACCAGTGGATGGGGAATAGAACATTTGCAACAGACCTGGTGCCCATGTCCCTTATTGATAGATGTTACTTATAAATTCCTGGCCCTCGATGTCTTATTTGGATAAAGGGCATTATTATTCTTTTGGTAAAACTTGCCTAGGTTTAGAAAGCCCCCACCCGGTTATTAGCCTAGTTAAAATCTATGAATCTATAAGACCTCACATGATACACATAATTTCTTGCTCAGCTTCAAGAGCATCACAAGTCCAAGTTAGTTTGCAAATGCTTCCACTCTGGACACATAGCCTAATCTCCCTCTTTTCCCTTCAGCAGTCAGACACCTTTTTCTTCCTCACATTATTTTTCTACACTAATATGTGACACCTGTCCATATTGTATAATTCGACATAGTTAATTTCTGTTACCTTACCTTTGCTATCTTTTACTCTGTGCTCTATCCCTTTACTATTTCACTCTCTTTTGTCTTCTTCCTCCCTAGGTATTCTAACCACTACTTCCAATTGTCTCTGCACTGTGTACTTTATCATTATTATTGCTAGTAATTCACTGTGTTTGCATTTACAATAGTTCTAGTTAACTTGCTTGTCTACTTTCATTTATATTGGTCCATTATGAGAATGAAATGCATCTATTTGGATCAGTGCTCTACCCTGTTACCAAAATACATTTATCTATCTATCTATCTATCTATCTATCTATCTATCTATCTATCTATCTATCTATCTAAAGATTGGTATATAACCTTTGGGTAGCATATGGTTGTTCTTATGTGTTCTAGAGATTGTGAGTTTGTTAATATTAAGTACCAGATAGTTTTGTTTTGCAGGAGGCAAAAATTAGTTTTGTTCAACATTTTATTGTTCAGTTTGATGTATAGATTTTGATCCAAAGGTTGTAGTAAGGTAAAAGCGTCTGTGAGGCCCAGAAATGTTGTTAATCTTTGGAAAAATGAAATTAGACCTCTGAGATAGTAGTTAATTTTAAAGGATTTAATCCCATGATTATTTAAAAAGGGAAGTGCTGAGTGATTACACTTAATATTTTTGTTGATATCATTTTTCCAGGTTTTAATCCAATAAGGTTGCCATACTATATCTAAAACTTACACCAGAACTATGTCTTTGAGACTCCACAGCACAGCACTCTCATGTTTTCCAACCCAATTCCTTGGCCCATCAGCACATTGGACATACTTGTTCATCATCTTCTTTCAAGGACATTTGCCCTCTATCAGCTAAGACCCATTTGACCTAAGTCTTTTTAGTGGCTTGGGTGGCATAAAAGCACGAACAGGGGATGATGCATGAACATGTCTGACAGGCAGATCCCTGTTAGTTTGTGGTGGAGGCCGGAGTTTGAGCAATAGTTATGCTTTAAGGGACAGGAATGCTAAGGAGGTGTGGCTATCCTAGGGCCTATGGTAGCTATTTTGGGCATCCATTCCCATCCCAATCTTTTCTACTGTGCATTTAAGACTAATATAAATCTAGATTAGACTGTGGCCAGCTAGAATTTTAGGAAGGCTCACACTATGTAGTCATGTGAGGATCATGGGAATCTACAGGGCGAAAGTATGAGCTGACTAGGGCATCTGCTCTTGGCAGAGTTCAACTTACCAATTAACCACTCCTATTATATGCCACTGGATATGGCTGTCTGATCAGTCAGATGACTCAAGGATGTCTCACCCTTCCTATCTATGCCATAGACATAGCTTTGCTGCTTTATTCCTTGCATTTTTTTTTTAATTTATGTTATTATAAATAGTTATAGCCCCAAATCACAAAGACAAAAAAAACCCATTAATTGATAGCAGAAGCAGTGGAAATAAGCAGATGTATGCCAAGCCTGCTTAAATAGCCAACATCGCATGTACACCAGGAAAACAAAACAATTGCACCACCTTCATGACACACAGGGTTAGTGTCTTGACTGGGACATAGTTCACTGAATTTCAGCTACTTTCTTGGGTATTGGAATAGCCTCATTTGTGGGGGTCTGCTGGTGATCTAGTGTACTTCTTGGGGGTCCGGCATGGTGATGCAATTGAAAAACAGACATTCAACATTGAGCATGGCATTTAACTAACACCGTATACAGTGATATGCAGTATATCAACATGCTGCATTGGGTTAAGGCATGCTTATTCTTAGCACTCTATATGTGTCTCAGGCAGCTATCAGGATGCTGCCATACCAGGATACCTTGATTTCCACTCAGCCCCTTCCCATCCCTCTACTTGCATTCAGATTCTGTCCTGTTCACAGAGATCATATTCGATATGTAATAGGTCTGGCAGGTGATGAGAGGAAATGGTGTAAGAATTAAGGCTAAGCTTCATGACACAGAAGTTAGTCAGCAGGTGGTAAGGCTGCCAAATAAAAAGTAGAAGAAAGATGATAACCTAGCTAGCAGATTCATTGCACATAGATAATTGGGAAACCAAAAACCAAAGGACAAAACCATGGACAATTTGGCTAAGGTGGAGTTAGATTACTGCTTCTTTCAAAAGGTAAAAGCTGTCAACAAGGGGCAGCACTATAGCTGTTGGGAATTAACAGACCTAAAATATCAAAATATACTGCAGCAGCTCCTAACATGTGAAAGGGACTACTCAATCCCATCTTCAATGTTTCACATGGATGAAAATGTAAAATAAAAATAAAAAGATGAATCTATTGTAAGAAAATGTAAACAAACTACAGGCTCATATTGTAACAGCCTCTGCTGCAACTGTTCACACTGCTCCATAAAAAAATACTTTGAGAAGCTCACTCACCTATCATTTATGGCATCACAACTCAGTGAGCACAGCAAACACAGTGTGAATATTTTATCAAGTGCTGCGGCTACCTAGTCTGCTATTGCCTCAAGCATTTCATTATCTTTAAGCAAGTAGAAATAGAAATGAGTGAGAGAAACAATTTATGCATTTTCTGAGATGAGTCAATGTGTTCAAAATGCATGTTTGAATGCCACTTGGTAAACTAATGCCCATCCAAAATTCTGTCTTGAGCTGAATGTGTTGCCTGTATGGCTTTGTCATCATTTATTCCCACAGCATGCACATAGATCAAGATTATGGCACTGACATTTGGGCATTGACTAGTTGCGCACTGGTGGGAGTGGCTAATCCACTAGGGTGGGCAACAGACATTTTGCCTTAATCTCAGACATGGTTAAGCAATAAAGAAGGTGCCTACACTTCTATGAGTGCAATGGGGTAATCATAAAACATAAATTGACTTATTTCTGTATCCACAGCTATTAACCTACTTTTGATACACAGTTTGAAATGGAAATCAAGCTTCTCTGAGTGCAATAAAACTAAACTTTGATCATCTTCATATTTTAATATGGGCATATGCTTCTATTTTTAGAAATGAATTCCAGACATTGTAAATAAATTGCATTTTCTGTTTTCCCTTTTCTTTTCTTTTAACAATTACTTGTCTTCTTGTATGCATAAAAAAACTGCTAGCATGCCAGTTGTCACAGACTGAAAACAAATACCACCCACAGTGAAAGTTAACAAAAAAAAACTCTCTATTTCTGACTGCTAATTTTGGTGACTTCAGGCAGAGATATGGTTGTTATCAGCTAAGTGGAAAAGGTGAATGGGTGTAAGTGACTTCTCACAAGAGTCAATATATTTTTCTTTAGTGAACATATTTCCTATCTGTGAGCAAGTGTATCCAAAGACAGATAGTAATGCAAAAATTATCTTTATATCAGCATTCTTATCAACAGTACATATCTTTCATTTCCCCAGATGCCTAGAAGCCAGAAGAAGAGCACTAAAGCCTGATTCATCATCATCAACCCTTTTTTAATAATTTTCTACATGGGGTGGGTGTCATGTAACTGTTGCCATCTTTTTCTATTAAATGTCACAGTCATGTCTTCTTTGTCAATCATACCTGACTGTCTCAGATCTTTGCTCACACAATCCATCCATGTCTTTGCTTGATTCCCTTGTTTTCTCTTACTTTCTTCCTGTCTGTCCAAAATCTTCTTCATCAGATTGTCGTCTGCTTTCCTGCACATGTGCCTAAACCAGTGTAATCTGTTCTTTATGATCTTTTCTGCAACTGGAGCTACTTTGGCTCCTGCTGTTATGTCGTCATTTCTTTGTCTGTCCCACAGTGTGCATCCTACCACCGTTCTCAGACCCTTCATTTCTATCACCTTTACCATTCTCATCTGCTCAGTCAGTAGTTCTGGTTGCACCACTGTTGCTCAGTCTTTACTGCCCAGGTTTCTGTACCAGACAGTAGTTCTGGTCGCACCACTGTTGCTCAGTCTTTACTGCCCAGGTTTCTGTACCATACAGTAGTTCTGGTCACACCACTGTTGCTCAGTCTTTACTGCCCAGGTTTCTGTACCATACAGTAGTTCTGGTCGCACCACTGTTTTTACTGCCCAGGTTTCTGTACCATACAGTAGTTCTGGTTGCACCACTGTTGCTCAGTCTTTACTGCCCAGGTTTCTGTACCAGACAGTAGTTCTGGTCGCACCACTGTTGCTCAGTCTTTACTGCCCAGGTTTCTGTACCAGACAGTAGTTCTGGTCGCACCACTGTTGCTCAGTCTTTACTGCCCAGGTTTCTGTACCATACAGTAGTTCTGGTTGCACCACTGTTGCTCAGTCTTTACTGCCCAGGTTTCTGTACCAGACAGTAGTTCTGGTCGCACCACTGTTGCTCAGTCTTTACTGCCCAGGTTTCTGTACCATACAGTAGTTCTGGTCACACCACTGTTGCTCAGTCTTTACTGCCCAGGTTTCTGAACCATACAGTAGTTCTGGTCACACCACTGTTGCTCAGTCTTTACTGCCCAGGTTTCTGTACCATACAGTAGTTCTGGTCGCACCACTGTTTTTACTGCCTAGGTTTCTGTACCATATAGTAGTTCTGGTCACACCACTGTTGCTCAGTCTTTACTGCCCAGGTTTCTGTACCATACAGTAGTTCTGGTCGCACCACTGTTGCTCAGTCTTTACTGCCTAGGTTGCTGTACCATACAGTAGTTCTGCTCACACCACTGTTGCTCAGTCTTTACTGCCCAGGTTTCTGTACCATACAGTAGTTCTGGTCGCACCACTGTTGCTCAGTCTTTACTGCCCAGGTTTCTGTACCATACAGTAGTTCTGGTCACACCACTGTTGCTCAGTCTTTACTGCCCAGGTTTCTGTACCATACAGTAGTTCTGGTCGCACCACTGTTGCTCAGTCTTTACTGCCCAGGTTTCTGTACCATACAGTAGTTCTGGTCACACCACTGTTGCTCAGTCTTTACTGCCCAGGTTTCTGTACCATACAGTAGTTCTGGTCACACCACTGTTGCTCAGTCTTTACTGCCCAGGTTTCTGTACCATACAGTAGTTCTGGTCGCACCACTGTTGCTCAGTCTTTACTGCCCAGGTTCCTGTACCATACAGTAGTTCTGGTCGCACCACTGTTGCTCAGTCTTTACTGCCCAGGTTTCTGTACCATACAGTAGTTCTGGTCGCACCACTGTTGCTCAGTCTTTACTGCCCAGGTTTCTGTACCATACAGTAGTTCTGGTCGCACCACTGTTGCTCAGTCTTTACTGCCCAGGTTTCTGTACCATACAGTAGTTCTGGTCGCACCACTGTTGCTCAGTCTTTACTGCCCAGGTTTCTGTACCATACAGTAGTTCTGGTCGCACCACTGTTGCTCAGTCTTTACTGCCCAGGTTTCTGTACTATACAGTAGTTCTGGTCGCACCACTGTTGCTCAGTCTTTACTGCCCAGGTTTCTGTACCATATAGTAGTTCTGGTCACACCACTGTTGCTCAGTCTTTACTGCCCAGGTTTCTGTACCATACAGTAGTTCTGGTCGCACCACTGTTGCTCAGTCTTTACTGCCCAGGTTTCTGTACCATACAGTAGTTCTGGTCGCACCACTGTTGCTCAGTCTTTACTGCCCAGGTTTCTGTACCATACAGTAGTTCTGGTCACACCACTGTTGCTCAGTCTTTACTGCCCAGGTTTCTGAACCATACAGTAGTTCTGGTCACACCACTGTTGCTCAGTCTTTACTGCCCAGGTTTCTGTACCATACAGTAGTTCAGGTCGCACCACTGTTGCTCAGTCTTTACTGCCCAGGTTTCTGTACCATACAGTAGTTCTGGTCACACCACTGTTGCTCAGTCTTTACTGCCCAGGTTTCTGTACCATACAGTAGTTCTGGTCGCAGCACTGTTTTGCCCAACTTACTTTTCAGCTTTTTTGGCATTATTCTGTCATATACTGCACCTGACACTGTATGTATCTTGACTGCAGCACTTCTGATTCTAGCTTTGACTTCTTCGTTCAGACTTCCCTTCTCCTCAACCACCCCTCACAAATAATTGAAGCTATTAATCTGTTCCACTACCCTCCCTTCTATCTCAGTTTTTAGCCTCTTCTGATTTCCTCACTTTGCTGCCATTACCACTATCTTATCTGTACTTAGTTTCATTCAATGTGCCTTCGGTTTTGTATTCCATTCCCATATCCTTTGCTGTAGTCCTTGCTCAGAATCTACCTGTAATGCCACATCATCTTCATATAACAGTGGGCTCAGAGCTGAACCTTTGTGCACACCCAGTCCCACTGGGAACCTCTCTGTGAGATCAAATGCTGTTCATACTTCAGTCACTAATTCAACCAATGATTTTGTGACATTGAACCACCTAAATACTGCCCAAATCAGCTCTCTTGGGACCTTGACATATACTTTCTCCAAGTCTAGGAATGCTCAGTTGGACTCTTTCCTCATCCCTTGCTCCTTCTCAACTATCTGTCTCACTGCAAACATCAGGTCACTTGTGCTGCATCCTGATCTAAATCCAAACTGCATATCTCCCATCTTACTTTCTACTACTCTGAGTATACGTTTATCAATCACCCTCTCCAGAACTTTCATGCAGTGTGACAGGAGTTTGATACCTCTGTACAATCCACAGTTGTGGATGCTCCCTTTGTTCTTAAGCACTGGCACTAGTATACTTATTCTCCAGACATCTGGGATATGCCTTTCTCTCCACACTGCTATGAGTACCCTCAGGAACCATTTCACTCCTATCTCACACAGCATCTTTATCATATCTGCTGTGACCTCATCTGAGCCTGCTGCTTTCCCTGACATCTTTTTCTATTATTACTTCTTCTAGGGTGAGATCCTCTTTTTCTCTCAGTGTAGGATGTGCCGTGGGCAGTACAGCTTCTGTGGTGTTTTCTAAACTAAAGTCCAGTTACACAATGACATTAGAAAAGTGAAGATATTTTTTCTTAAATAGTGTCATTCTATCATAGGAACAATTCACTCCCTTGTGTGGGTTATATAAGATTTACAAATGTTTGTTATTGTTTAATAATTCGGCCCTTGCCCATATGATCAGTCCATACCATGAGTAGGTAAATCCTACTTTACCCACATATTTGTCATCAGACAAAGCAGAGGGCTCCTCTGTAGGTGAAGCACACAATAATACCAAGGACACTGAATGAATGTAACCTAGACTACTCAATATGTGCAACTCTACTAGGATACAGCAAGCAGTTAACAGTATTAACTTAAAATTCACATTATTATAATTCTCAGAAAGTGAAAATTTGTTTTTGTGAGCAAGAGCAGAAACATCTGACAAAATCTTATTTATATTCCATATAGGTTTGAACATAAATATAAAATTGTCCTACTGGTTGAACCACAGGTAACACATAGGATTTTAAACTGCATTAAATTGGTATACACATTGCACTATATAAATATATACATTTCACTGTGTGTTTACCTCTATATAGATCAATGAAATACTAGGCCTTACCTTATGTGTGAAGTTACTGTTTATGACCAGGAAATATAGTTAGCTTGTATCTCTGATGCAAGAGCAATTAGATTCTTCATGATTTAATTCTCTCTTCATGAATTAATTCTCTCAGATATGTCTTAAATGTATTGGGGTATCATATATTAGTGTATTAATATATTAGAGTATTATGTATTTAACTTTCCTTCATTTGATATGTAGTTAAAATTAGCAGGGTATATCATGGAAAAGGCCTTTTCTCTTCTTGCTTATTTAAATCTTGGTCTGCAGAGAATGAATATATCTTGGCTACTTCTAAGTGAGGATTTTTTTATTTCTTAGACAAGGTTTTCTTTTAAGAAGTGTATAGTAGCCTAGCTGAAGAATTATAAATACTAATCTCCCTAATAGATCAATATCCCTATTGGGAATGGGTAGCCACTTTAGCTTGCTCAGCAAGTCACAGTGGTGTGTATTTTGGCATGTGAGGAGAGTGAACTTAACATGTTTTTCATTCAGTTACAGCATTTGATGACTGTGCTGCATGTATGCTCCACAGAAGTATCTCGTATTCTAGCTTTGGCATTTGGATATTTTTGGCTATGGCTTTGCACGATGCTGGAGAGAATAGGTGGGAGATGAAAAAGCACAATTTAAGCTGTTATAGAACTTCAGAGGTTATGCTATCAGTATGGGCAGAGAAGTTAAGGGAAGTATCTAAGTTAGGTCCAACATATTTCTGCACCTTTATGATTGGAATTATATTATCTTTTAGGTCCTGAATCAGCTCATTGAGTATAGCAGTGAACTGTTGGGAGACTTGAGAATAATAATACATTAGTTTTTGTAGAGCTGATTAAGAACCAGTTTGCTTGAAGCCATTTTCTGGATGAGGTGAATTTTTCTTACATATGAGTCAGGAGGGTTTGATGAATTTGCAAGATTCCAGCAACAGCAGCAGAAAATCATCTGTATACATTATGAAATTGTGCTGAGTGTGGTACAATGTAATTTCATTTATGAAACATGAGTATAACAAAGGATGTAGTACAGATCCTTAAGCAACATCAGTATTCAATATGGCCTGTCCATAGAAGGTATTACATGAGAAAACATAGAAGGTTATCATTTTAAGAAAGTTTTTGAACTAAGTTATTGTATTGTCTGCAAAGATAAGTGTGTTATGTTTTTCTAGTAGTACATTGTGGTTTACATTTTCAAATGATCTGGTTAGTACAATAAAAATACTTGAAGAAATGATTCAATCAGTTATGCTTTCCTATATATTATTTGCAGCTGTGAGTAAAATAGTCATGGTAATAAAGGAGTTTCTAAAAATATGTTGCCAGTCACAGAGAGGGACACGACTATTAATATGTTTAAGTATTGTTGATATAAAAGCTTTTCAAAAACTTTTGTTAACGGGCATAGGTTAGAAATGGGTCTGTGATCTTTGAGATGAACAGATACTTGAACATTTGTTAAGGGTATAATGGCAATATGCTTAAATTCAGGTGAGACAATGCCATTAACTAGTGGAATTTTAGAAATATGGGTAAATAGCTTTGCAAATAAATTTTGCTTCCAGTTGGAGGAATGTTGGAAGGATTTTAATATATTTGAAGCCATCTGGAATTAGTTTTGACAAAAGTGACTATGTATCTTTGATTGGCTACAGAAGTGATAGGTAACAGCACAGCCTGCCAGGGAGGTTCAATTGTTTGGCAGATGTCTGATTGTGAAATGATTGAAAGGGGAAGAAATGGGTCTGTAATTTGATTTATTGTGATTAGGAGGAAAAATAAGAGGTGGTATCAGCTGGCAAATGTCAGAGTGGATGTAACTATCATATTTACTAGGTCTGTAAACAATGCAAATTCAGTTTAATAAATCTGTCAAACACCAACAACATTTTGTCATCTGCCTTAACAAATGCATGAGCATCTGTTTTTCTTTAAGTTTTACTTCTTGAAGTAGTGTAGTAATGATTTTCATCTGAAAAAGATAATCTAGTAGCTTAGCCCCTTTAACTCTGAAATACAAGCCACTGATATTAAATTTTGCAAGCTTAAAGGATTGATTCCTGTTAGGTGTGGACTTTGACATGTATATAATTAATGGTCCCTACCATGTACTACTCGGTGATAAGCAACTAAGTATTAGAATTTAGGTTAGCTTGAGATCTTTTTTTAGAACTGTGCTATTACATTTTATAATCTTTTGGGACAGGTTCAATAAAGCCTACACTAAGTGTACATGATATATATTCAAGAATCACATTTTTTGTGCTTTCTAGTCACTCAGAAAGATTTTGCTATGTGTACATGTAGTCTACACTTTGCGGTAGCCTTTATGAATGCCTGTCAATATTTAAAGCTTCAAGAATATCAATATGAAAACTAAAATTAGGAGGAAGAAGGTGTGAGTTATGTGTGTGTTGTCTGTTGACTCAGAATGATGTATACTTAGTGTAGGCATTATTGAATCCCAGGGATTAATGGCTTCATCGAATATAGCACATATTAAGCATGTGTATAAGCATTGTTAAGCAGCATCTCTTAATGGATAGTTTAACATATGTAGAAAATGTGATATTCTTTACATGGCATGCTTGAGTTTTCATTTGGAATGTATTGATTTTGTAAGTGAATGGAGACTTAACACTTACAATGCACTTCCTTCTGGTTTCCGTAACATGTTGCAGTATTTGAACCAGAAAAATTATTCCTGGAATTTTTGGCAATCAGAGAAAATTACTTTCGCTTTTTAATTCTCATTGAACCATATTTTGCATTTTATGGCACATGAAATTTTAAATCATACAAAACCTCGACTTTTGTACAAAATCTATAATTTTGTGTGATTGCTAACTATATGAAAATACATTTCTCTGAAAAAAGCATAATATTATTATATAATTTTGTTCAGTAAATCATCTAATTCCACAGAAAGTAATGTGGTAATAATTTAGCTTCCAGCAGCAAAATAGATGCTAAAAGTGAATTGCACTCAGGTGTAGACAATAGTCGCATATTAATCACGCTGCTTTCCAGAACATAGGTATTTAATCATTCTAATCCATCTCCCAAAGTATTTGCTAAAATATGCTTTAACTTAAGAAATACCCATTCAATAAACACTGATTCAACAAAATCTGCTCTGAATAAATACAAATATAAATTATAACCTTAAAAAAACAGTGATATTGACCTGCTATTTTATAGACTTTTTACTGCTATTTAATAAAAAATTCAGATTCCTTAACCTGAAATTTGGTTAACTCACATTACAATGAATTTAAACATCAGGTGTTAATGTTGCTGACCCATCTTTGAAAGACTGGACTTTTTTTGTGGGGGGGGGGGGGACTGCACTATTACATTTTATAAAAGTTAATGGCTTCATTGAATATAGTATATATTTAGCATATGTATAAACATTGGTAAGCAGTATCTCATAATTAAGTTCATAAGCTCTGGTAAATGGTAAAAGATTATCACATTTCAGGAATAAAAACATTGCAACCTGCAGGTCTTCTGTACCTGCAATGTACCATATATATTCTCTGTGATAATGACCTACTTTATGAAGATTAAATGGTTTTACAAATCAAACATGGTAAAATTGGCTATAAGCAAAATCAAATACTATTTCTGTAGTCTAGGATTTGAATAGTGAAATGAAAAATCGCTTTTATATTGCTATTGTGCATTGGTCATCCTAGAAGTAATTGCTTTTTTATAAGGCAAATTTGCTTTTACTTTCATAAGGTAATGAAATGAACCTGAAACATTTCCTTGAAAAAATAAAACCATACTAGCACAAATGTCACCAGTGAAATTCAGTTGTACAGCTTCAACAGATGTGTAAAGGAAAGTTGTGCCTAGAATTCAATGACAATATTTTATTATATAACCTTATTGTGCACTTATTTGCATTACTTTTATATGAAGTATGAATTCATTTCCATACAGAGCTGCTTAATGAAACAGTCAGTAAACAAAATTTGATCTCCCTACTATCTGCCATATTGAGGTTCATTTATCAGTATTGCTTCATTATGAAAACTCACTTCTTAGCCTTAACAGTGCAATGGGAATTTCTAAAGATTATAGCAAGCCTGGCCATTTATTTTAAATAAATTATTTTAAATAATGGAACCGTGAGTGTGTGTGTGTGTGTGTGTGTGTGTGTGTGTGTGTGTGTGTGTGTGTGTGTGTGTGTGTGTGTGTGTGCGTGTGTGCGTGTGTGCGTGTGTGTGTATGTGTGTATGCCCATGTGCATGATGAGATTTATTTTATTTACACTGTTTTTACATGACAGCAATTTATGATGAAATCTTTTAAGAGTACTATTCATTCTTAAATTTACATGTTTTCTACTGTGGTCTTATTAATTAGTTCTTTCCAGTTCCATGTATCCGACAGTACTTAATACATCAACCGTGATAGCTTTCAGTGATTTGGCAATGAAAATTACCCTTTATTTATTTATTGTATTTGTTAACTGGGCCTGGAATGAGCCAATTTTTAATGGTGACCCGGGGAGAAAAGCTCCACAAAATTATATACAAAGAAAATATTAGTACACATATGGAGAAAAATCAAGCAGTAATATTACATAGATTGAAACTGATAATAAGACAACAGTGAAAAAAATTACAATCATGGAAAAGTATTACAATCATGGAAAAATGGAAGTAATAAATGGGATATATTTAAGTAACACATGAATGAAATATATCTACAAGGTTCATAGCGTCTATTCAAATAGCGCATGAATATAATGTATCTGCAAGGTTCCTAGCCATGGGGAGTTAAGTACAGTGTAAGAGAAGAAGGAGATAAAAGTGGTAAGGAAGGAAAGGACAGGGAAGCAGCAGGTAGGCGGAATGAAGGGAAGGAAGTAATAGAGGAATAATACCAGGGAGAGAAATCAGGAGTTGGGATTGTGTGTTGGGGAACAGGAGCCTAACCAGTGCGAGGAGAGATGTATTTTGAGGGATTTTTTGAAGGAAGTAGGATTGCTGATAGTTCTGAGTGAAGGGAAGAGTTTATTCCATGCCTTGGAGATAGTATAAGAATACAAAATTTGACCGGCTGAGAGCTTAGGTTGTTCTATGGATAGTAACATTTTGTTTTCGGACCTGAGGTGTTGGTTAGGATGGCACATGAAGAATATGGAAGAGAGGGAAGGGCAGGTTTCTGGGTGGTAGATCAGCTTATGGGCTGTAGTTAATTGTAAAAAAGTGAGATAGTGTGGAGATTCGAGCCAATTTAGTTGATGCAGAGAGGAACAGTGATAGGTAGAAAATTTAGCATTTGTGGCAAATTTGGCGACTTTGTTGTAGCAAGAGTCTAGTTTTATTCTCAACGCGGACTGTAAATTGGTGAGGATGGGAGCACCATATAGAATTGTTGGAAGCAGGAAGGATGAGGCCAGAGCCTTTTTTTGCAGAGAGGCTAAGAAAATAGTTGTGCCTATAGAGGGCACCATGTTTTTGATGATTTTTTTTGATGTTGCTGTGAATGTGAAGATTGAAAGTTAATTTGTCATCAATGATGACACCTAGCAATTTGGTACTGGGTTTGAGAGCAAGATGTTTCTGGGACATCCAGGTTTCGGTGGAAGTAAATGCTTCTTAGGTGAGACACTGTAGTGCAGGGGCAGATTTAGTAGAGCAGATGATAGTTAAGTCATATTCAGTACAGTGGGTGACAGAGCAATAAAAGTTGTTGACAAATATGCTGAATAAGAGGGGTCCTAGTTCTGAAACTTGGATGGTACCTGTATTGTACCTGTATTGTAGTTATAAATGGGGAGGAAGAGTGTTACCATTTGGTAGATTGCTGCCTATTATGAGATAATTAGTAAACCATTGTAGGGTAGGGGAAGACAGACCAAGAGTGGAGAGTTTAGTAAGCAGGAAAGAATGGGAAATAGTGTTGAATGTGAATGCCTTTGATAAATATTGGAAGAGTGCTGAGACTAAGGTGTCAGCATCTCAAGCCCTATTTACTGTGTTGAGGAGGGAGATGAGGGCAGTGTTAGTACTATGTCCGGGCCTAAAGCCATGTTGAGTGGGGGAGAGGATTTGGTGTTGTATCAGATGACTGAGGAGCTGAGTATTAATATATTTCTCAAGTATTTTGGAGCTTGGGGAGAGAATTGCGATAGGACAGAAGTTTGAGATGTCGGAGTTGTTGCCGCCTTTATGAAGTGGAAGGATAAATGCTTTTTTCCAGATATCAGGTATGCAGGATTCCTGAATGGACCTGTTGAGGAGGATGGTAATAGGATAAGTGATGGAGGAGGTTGAGAGTTGTAAGTATTCTGCAGGTATGTTATCTGGCACATTGGTACAGGGTTTGAGTTTGTGAAGAAGTTTTTTGATAGTGGAGGTGTGTATGGGTGTTAGTGTGAAAGGAGGTAGAGAATTTGAAGGGGAATGCACAAGTGGAGCTCCTGTTTTGTCAGTTATGATAGGTGGGGAGGTGGTAGTAAGTTTTTTGGTGATGTTGATAAGTATGTGTTAAAGAGGGAGGCTATCTCAGTTGGGTGTTTTTTCTGGGTTTGGACATGGGTTTAACCCATTGGGTTATTGTTAGTTCCAGGGTAGAGAAGGGAATTGATTGCCCCCACAGAAGTTTTTGGGGTTTAGTCTATGTTTTCTTGGATAGCCTGGAAGTACCCTTTTTTGTTTTTAATAACTAAGCGTTTATCCTGATTGCGAAGTTGTTTATATTGATTGACAGTGTTTTGTTTTTCACCAGGCTTTCTCTCTAGAGGACATAACCTGCTTTGGGGTCTTTGTAAGCCAAATTGCATGTTTTGCCTTGTTTTTTTTATCCAGAGTGGGACAAGACTATTTAGGATCCTAAGAAATGTAGAGTTGAAGAATTCTACAGCTTCATTGAGTGGGAGAAGTTTTAGTGGGCTCCTGTTTGTGTTCTGCAGGATGTCATTGAAAGTGTTTGGGGAGAAATGGGATAGATCTCTGGTGAGTTTATACTGGTGTAAGTTTGGTATGGAGGCAGACTTACATATTGTGAATGCTGGAGAGTGATGACTAATGATATTTGGGAGAATCACAGAGGTGGTAATTTTTTCTGGGTCAGAAACAAAGATCCAATCCAAGACTGAGCCTTTGTTTTCTTTGATGTTGGGTCTAGTAATGTTGGAGATCAGTTGAGTATAGATATGAAGGTTAATATCTGTAGAGGGGTTATTATTGGAAATATCTAGCCAGTTAATATTGATGTCGCCTAGGATGATGGTTTCATTTTTTATATTGTTTGTTGTCCAGGCAAGAATTCATTTGAGAATAGGAGTATTATTGCCTGGTGGGATGTGTATGACTATGATGCATAGGCTTTTGCAATCATTAAGTTTTAGAACGTTAACAAGCAGCTCTGCAGTGGCAAAGTGGGGTATTGGTGTGGAATATGGGAGTAAAGGAGCTTGGGAATAGTAAGGCGATGTCACCACCTTTTTATGAGTTCTAAGGCAGGAGTAGTTTGGGGGTAGAAATTCAGAATCTTTGATGTATGGTTTTAGTCAGGTTTCTGTGATAGCAGTAAAGTCTGGTTTATGTTGATTTAGCCATACATGCAGTTGGGGAATTTTATTTCAAATGCTTTGGAGATTAATTGTGGTGAAGTTTAGGGATTTTTTTGGAGCTGAGGGAATAATGAGAGGGTGGAAAAGGGCCAGGGTTGGGATGTATGTCACCACAAAGGAATAGCTTGCTGAAAATGCGGAAATATGTGGACAAGGGCTTTTTTTAGGTCGTAGAAGTATTTGCTGTTGTGATTGTCAGTAAGGTTGTGATGTGATGTGAGGGTGATGAATTTCTTTATTAATATTAGATCAATGCTACAGAGAGTGGAGCAGATAGCTGAGTAACTGGGAAGGGTGTGTGTATGAGTAAAAGTGGAGGAAGATGGTGTGAGAGGTATGTAATTTGTGTAAAAGGATGATTGTCTTAGAAGTACAGAGAGTTAAATAGCAAATGTAAAGAGAAAGATATTGATTATTAGATGCATGGCTATGTGATATTGAAATAGAAGAATGTTTGGATAAGCTATTGGGGTGTGGGAGTGTGGATGGGGAGGATAGGATAGGATAGAGGAGTGGTATGACAAAGTTTTGACTAGGTTTAATGGGTTATGAGTAAGAGCAGTTGTAAGAGGTGGTATGAGGGCTTAGAGGAAGGGTTTGGAGTGTGTGAGGTGAGAAGATTGGGTTTGCAGTGAAAGGAGGGGGTGGAGATTATGGGGCTAATGAAACAGGGTGCGATTGAGATGGTTGATAGAATAGCTGGGAGGAGTGTTTAGGAGGAGGTATTTGATTGGAGGATGGATGGGTAGGTGGAGACGAGACTGGGTATAATTGTAATTGAAGTGGGGTGGGTGGGAATGGGGGTAGGGTATGGGAGAGGGTGAGCCCAGAGCACAGTGGAGGGTGAACGGGTTTCTGCAGTTACTCAAAGAAAATCAATCACCAAGAGGTAAGGTCTGTAGGAAACAGTACAGTTGTTACGTTTAATTTAGCAGATGGACTTTCCAAAAGGTATCATTCCAATTAGTTAAGTACAAGAAAAACAGTAAACTGCATTCTAGTGAAGGAAAGAGGGGGCAAGGGATAACTAGTGTGGGTTTTAAACTGGAGAAGAGGAAGAAAAACATTGGCTATTTAAAGAGAGACTAAATATTTAATTCAGTAGGGGGAGACTATTGAGCAGCTGAGAAAGAGGTGGCAGGGTTTCCCTCTCAGCGTGCTCTCAATAAAAGGCAGTTATCAAACTTTTAGATAGTATGCTGAGGATAAGTTTGAACATACATAGCTTTAGGTTTTCCTTAACAAATTACAGTTTCATTGGCCGTATAGCACCTGAATTTTGGTTGTTAAATTACCCGGTCACTTGATTGGGTAAAAACAGTTTCAATGGATGCTTTAGAGGGAGGCTTGAGAAATGACTGAGGGGTTAAAACTAAAAGAGACAGAGAGAAATACAAAGTGAGATAAATAATGGTGCAGTGGTTTCAGCAAAAAGATGTAACAAACATTAAACAGGATGTTCCACAAGTACAAAAATTTGGCAATGTAAAAAAAGGCTGAAGTGAGCTATATATAGCAGCAATATTATAGTTTATACATCATATGAACACTCCTCTATGTGCAGTGCTGTTACCAGTTACCAAAATTTCAAAGCATGCAAATTAGCCAAGCATGCCCGCAGTTAAACAAGTCAGTACGTACCTGTGATTTTACAGCATTTTGCACACTAGCGTTGCATCTGTAAAATAACCTAAGTCAACATTTAACCACTTGGCAGGGGAAATGAACACTATGGCTACTAAATACAACACTTAAGTCAACATTTAACATTTAACCACTTAGCAGGGGAAGTGAGCACTATGGCTTCTAAATACAACAACACAGCACAAAGTAGAGGGAAGTGGTAAACAAACATTACTGCAGATTTCTAACAAAGTCATCTTTCACCAGGCATAAGCAGTATCTCCACAGTGTAGCTATAGCTTCAGAAAGTGTAATTATTCACAGTAGCTATTGTATTACAGTGCTGTGCTAAATACAGCTGTTCTGTCTACAGTTTAAAATATGTTGCATATATCATGGTGGCAATAAGTTTAACTAGCATTGCTGATTATCAACCATGCAACGAGTTGTTTAAATAGCCGTGACATATGTACAATATAACAAGTATAACAGATGTTACAATCACTTACTTGAGAGCATGCAGCTTAGAGGGAAAATGCTGTGCACGGGGCAAAACAGAATTAAAGATGGTGCCTATGGGGGCGACCAGTATATGTAAACTATTGGGTGGAGAAATCATGGAGGGGAGGTAATAAGGGAGTAAGCGGGGGAGGGGGAAAGTTGCAGATAGGTAGTAGGAAGTGCACACCCGCTTTCTGCAGTTACTCAAAGAAAAATCAATCACAAAGAGGTAAGGTCAGATACATAAAAAAATAAACTTTAACCCACTCACATTCATCTCATCCCTCAAATAATGTAACTGGCATCATCTAAAGTACCTCAGTCTTGATGACGCAGTTGAATTTTTTAATACTACCTTCCTGAGCATCCTTAATTACTATGCCCCCCATAAGACTTTCCAGAATCAAAGCACAACCCTCTCCATGGCTACAGAAAACCACTAAGTCAGAAATGAAAAACAGGGATAAAGCCTGGGAGCACTGGCGTAAAACCAAGACCCCCTCAACTAGACAGACATTCCTAGAACTACGCAATAGAGACAAAAAGCTAATAAAACAGGACAAATTCCAATACTATCAGTCTGCCCTAGACTCCTCCGAACACAGCCCCAAAAATTCTGGTCCTCCGTAAACTCCATCCTCCACCCAGGTAAAGTCAGTACCCCTCCTCCTAACATCCCAAACTCCTCAGAAAATATTGCTACCTCATTCAACACACACTTCACACAAACCATACTATCACTAGCTAAACAACACAACCCCCCCTCCCCTCCAACCCACACCTTCAACTATTAATCTCCCCACTGCCTTCTCTTTTTCTCCTGTACCTACCTCCAACATAAAAAACTCTTAACTAAACTTAACTAAACTTAAACCCACCAAATTAGCAGCAGACAACCTCCCAAGTGAATACCTACAAATCGCAGCTGATGCTCTGGCCTACTTGATTAACCGATCTCTGTCAGAAAGTTATGTTCCCACACTGTAGAAAGTATCACATATAATTCCCCTCCACAAAGGCGGACCCTCCACAGAACTAACCAATTACCACCCCATAGCTATTCTCTCTTCACTCTCCAAAATACTAGAGAGATGCATACACTCTCAGGTCTCAGACTACCTCCTTACTATCTACCTCCTTTCCAATACTCAGCATGGTTTCCGACCAAACCATAGCTCCACCACTGCCTTACTCTCCTTTACTAACAAACACTATCCTTCAGCATAAAAACAATGGCTATCTCTCCTCTGCTACTTTCCTAGACCTATCTAAAGCATTTGACATGGTCCCACACAAACAACTTATCTCTGTCCTCAATAACCTATCCTTCTCACAATCAGTCACCAACTGGTTTCAGAGTTACCTGTCTGACCGCCAACAATCCGTTGTATGACTGACTGACATATCTCCCCAACTACCTGTCTCCATAGGGGTTCCCCAAGGATCCATCCTTGGACCCCTACTCTTCTCTATTTTCACAAATAATCTAGCCTCTGCCACCACACATGGCACACTCATACAATACGCAGATGAAACCCAATAAACTGATGGAAAAACAAACCCAAAGAAACTGAAACCAAAACCGAAGCTTGTTGTGGAAATCCAAATGAAGGTCAGAAACTCGAACAAAGTGCTTTGTTCAATACAAGCAATGTTTATTCAATACAAGCAATATTAATGCCACAAGTCGTAGTGTCATTAATTGTTTGCTTTTATGTATTTCTGATGAAGACTTTGGCTATCAGGGTAGAAAACGTATACGACTTGTGGCGTTAATATTGCTTGTATTGAATAAACATTGCTTGTATTGAACAAAGCACTTTGTTTGAGTTTCTGACCTTCATTTGGATTTCCCCAACAATATGCAGATGACTCAACCATCATCTGCTCAGCCCAGTCCCTACCCAAACTGCAAAAAGTAACACAGGAAGCCTTTTCCTCTGTTGAAACTTGGTTATCCAATGCCCAATTAATACTCAACCCAAACAAAACTAAACTACTCATCTTCCAACCCACCAAACATACTCAAAACAACTCTCACTTTAACATCACAGCAAAAGACAACACCACTATATACCCAACTGAACACACCAAATTGCTAGGAGGGGAAATAGACAATAAACTAAAATTTGACATTCACATATCCATGACCATAAAAAAGTCCACAAAAAACTAGGAGCATTATACAGAAATAAGCATCTTCTCACCAAAGCAGCAAAGATTTCAATAGCAAATTCTCACCTTATCTCCACCCTACTTTAAGCCTCTCCAATATATACCAACCTAAGGCAATGCGATCTAAACAAGCTAGAGACCTGCTACAACAAAATTGCCAAATTCACCACAGGGGCATCCTACCGTAGTCACCACTGTCTCTCACTTGCTGAACTGGGCTGACTTGAACTCCCTCACCTCCTTTAATGGTATCAACTCTCACTCAGCCATAAACTAGTAAACCATCCACTAAATGTCCCATCCCTCCAGAATCTACTCCAACCCTATCGCACCACCAGACTACTAAGATCCAGCAACAAAAAATCACTTGCAGATCACTAAAGCCAATAACTCTGCTGGTGAAGCACTATTCTCTTGCACCATAGCCAAATTATGGAACTCCCTCCTACCCACAATTACCTCCGTACCATCATGCACCCACTTCAAAACTTTACTAAAAGAGCACCTAAATACATGCAGGCTATGCCCTCTAATATCACCCACCCCATCCAACCACTACCTTTCTTTCCACTCCACTAACTGCCTTGATTATAGCAAGCTCAGATGCTCATAAGCCTAGTACTTATACAGCAGGAACTTCTTATTTTAACATTTGTTAATGTCTGTTATGTACTTCACAGATAAAGATTCTAGTTGCCTACTGATGTGCTATGTTCTTCATCTGTAAATATGTTGTAAGTAATTGCTATGTAAATTGTCAATCGCTATGTAATCCAATGTAACTACTGTCTGTTTATTTTAACTGTGGAGCTTTGCTCCCCAGACCTCCACTGAAAATGGTCCTACGTCCAGTCAGACACTCCCGGTCAACAAATATAAATAACAAACTAAATAAATAAATAAATAAATAAAGGTCTGTATGAAGCAGTGCAGTTGTTAAGTTTAATTTAGCAAATACACTTTCCAAAAGGCATCGTTCCAATTAGTTAAGTACAAGAAAAACTGCATTCTAGTGAAGGAAAGCGGGGGCAAGGGATAACTAGTGTGGGTTTTAAACTGGAGAATAGAAAGAAAGACAGTGGCCATTTAAAGGTAGATTAAATATTTTATTCAGTAGGGGAGACTATTGAGCAGCTGAGAAAGAGGTGGCAGGATTCCCTGGTGTCATGGTCTCAATAAAAGGCAGTTATCACATTTTTAAATAGTATGCTGAGAATAAGTTTGAACATACATAGCTTTAGGTTTTCTTTATCAAATTACAGTTTCACTGGCCATATAGCACCCAAGTTTCTAATATTTCTTTCAGTACTCTAGTGAATTGGGCTATGTTGCATGATCTAATCTGTCAAATCACTCAATTGCCATCTCATATTCTGGCATTTAAAGATAAGTTGTGTTTATCTTCTTAGGTGCTTCCCTCTTAAATTGGGATAAACTACTGAATGAGTATACAGAAGTGGTTGCATAGAAGGCCTCAGATAGAGCAGTTATCCACAAGGAAAAAAAAAGATTTGGATGTGCAGTAAGGCAAAATGAATATAATATACTAAACAGGGCAAGTCCCTGTGGCAGAAGCAATAAGAATAGAGGAAACATTAAAAGGAATAAGAAAATTGTGTATTTAATAAAGCTTGATATGAATGTACTTAATTGAAGGACTTAACCATGATAAACAGGGAAAAATGTTAGTTAATTTTTAATTTAATGTTACGTTATTTAATTCCAAATCTTGCTAGTTCCTGTTAAGTAACATAATATCAATGTTAGTTTTCAGGTAATTATTTGCCATAATTTAAGTATTATCATTAAAGTGAATTGTGGTTGCTAAGTCTGCTGTTTATCGTAACCAGGAATTCTACAGAATTTTCTTTGCTTAGGTCAAAAGTGTATAAGCTAAATGATATTTGCTGGACAGCTGGATATTTTCATCTCTTGACAATTTGGTTAGAGATCCTTAAAGCAGATGTTATAGTCAACAATACATGAGTTTTATATATGGTTCTTAATTAAAATTAAATTTTAAATCTTAGTTTTATTTATCAATTATCAAACTAACATAATTGCTAGTATTAAAAATGACTTTAAATATCTAACTGATTTTTTTTTTTATTTCTAATTATCCTATTAGATTATCTGTAGAAAAAAAATGTTGAAGTTTAAAAAGAAAGGTTTAAGGCTGCACTAAAATGTTTAAGAGTAACATTTCTTATAAAAAAATATGCCACTGCAGAGGTTCGTACATAAGCCAAAGCACTAGGAGAGTGGAACAAAATACAGCCATGATTTTTAATGGATTATTCAGCTACTCATTCTTCAGCTTTAAATTTCAGAGTGCAACAATCTGTGCTGGTTAATAGCACTTTCACCTGAACAGCTCTTGCCCATTCTCTGCCGTTCTGTTACAGGCACATACTAGACAGCTGAACCGCTCATGTATCAAGAACAAGTCCTCCTCCCTCTGTATGCTGGAACTAGGAATTTCCCTGTCTTTTTCTAGCAGATTTAGATCACCCATAAATAGTGCCTTCTTCAGTAATCTGCTTGTATTATTGTCTTCTAGTCACTCTTCTTAATCTTATGCTGTGTGTGTGGAGCTATACAAGTAGAAAATAGGATAAAAAGAACTTTTCTGAGGCAGTTGCCATCCTTGATGTGTTTTCGTCTCCTAAAGCTGTATTTGTTGGTAGCATTGGCTATTACAGAAGCAACCCTAATTCTATCAGTCTGCTAATGGAAAAGTTAAGTAACTATTTTTGTCAGCCTTTGTTTACAAAGAACAAACTTATATTAGAAAAATAAAGAAGTGATCTAAATTACATGTGAACCTTATCTCTGTATAAATAAATAAATAAATAAATAAATAAATAAAATACATTTGCTTTGCTTAGGTCAGAAGTGTATAAGCTAAGTGATACTTGGTCGATGCCTGGAATAAAGACAGAATAAAGGAAAAAGTAGAGCAGCAGTCTTGAAAGGACTATTATCTTTCCTTACAGCAAAAAAATGGAAAAGGAGAACTTACCAATTGTTTAGAAATAATAGAAAGCATTGAGAAAGCATGGGAACAGTCCTGAGTACTGCAAGAATTTGTTTAACAGTTTCTTAAACAAGAAACATCTTATTAAATTATCACTTATGACACAGGCAATCATGCATTTATATAAACAAAAACAAACCATATTGATATAATCTTAGTTGCAAGCATTGTACATAACAAAGCATACTGACATAATTTTAGTTGCAAATATTATACATTACTTATAATCTACCCAATCATTATCAAGCAAACATTACATAGCTAAATCCTGTTTTTTTAAACATCATTCCTCCCCTGTATGTATTGTTCCCACAATTCCCATTTTTCCTATGTAATTTGCTCTTACCCTTTTCTAAAGGTCTCAATTCCAAGTGTTTTATCTCTGTTAACTAATTCCCTTCTTCTACTACAGTTGGTTTAAACTTTGATTTCCATTTTCTAGTAATTGCTTTTTTTGCAGCCGTCATCATTAGACTCAGAAAAGCCTTACCATTCTAGACAATTCTGATTGTCTCGGTCCCCTTCCATAAACACATCACACCAAATGACATTTGATTACCTTTATTAAACTTCAATAAACATAATTTTGTTAACCAAAATGTATTGATTACAGCTGACACATGGCATAGCTGATATTAATCACAGCAAAACATGTGATTAATACATCATAATAACTAGGACAGCATGACCCACCTCATCCTGACCCAGTAAGCAGCGTCCATACCCACTCGTTTACTTATGAGGCAGCATCCCATCACTCACTTCATCTTCCACTTATTGAATTACACATCCAAATAAGCAGCTTACCTCCTCTCACATATTTACATACCAAGCAGTGTCCAACTGCTCACTTTCCTTT